>NC_060190.1:12090195-12390195 GCF_021184085.1 Oncorhynchus gorbuscha | reverse complement strand
AGCATCTCCTCTGCCTTCGCCCGGGGGATCTTACCATAGAACCACCTGGGACAACAATAACAAATCAGAACAAAATATTTTAATAACTCATGAAAAATGATATAAAAACAAGTCGCAAGTAACAGTGATAAGTGCTGATTTACTGCAAATGAAGAAAGAAAAAATACCCTGCGGGCAAAACTGGTTGAAATGACGTTATTACAAGGTTGTAATTTGGTTGTAATGACGTTGTTTCAACCAGCCCTACCAAGCTGGGTGGTTTTTCTTCTTCATTTGTAGGAAAAGCAGCACTTACCAGAATTTGATTGTGGTGTGGTTGTGACAGGTAGCTAGTTAGCGATGACCTTTGAGTAACCTCAAAGCGCAGGGTCACAGGCGTGACTCAATATCATGGGAACATGGCCTTTAGCAGAGCTTGACCTCAAACCTGACCCCTGTTATTGACAGTTGTAGTGGTTGTTGTGTCTGTGGGGAGGAGTGAGTGAAGTGCATAGCGACCAATAACACTACTAAACAATGATGTCAAAATCAGAATATCGCATCTATTTTGCATGCCAAATAGAATGAAATCAATGCAGTAAGTGAGCACATGTGGGCCATTTAATTAGTCTTTTTGCATTTGTCCTAGTAGGTTGTAATTACAGGGAGGTTCCTGGTCTGATAAAAGAGCTGGTGGAGCCTTGGGCCGAGACAATGACAACTCTGTGTGGTGCCATGCCAACCTCACCTGCGACATACTCCTCTGGCTCTGACTGGTGCCCAATACCAGCGGTCAGTCCCCAACCCCCACGGATACTCCATACAGAGTGTGTGTGTGTGTGTCACTGTATGTGTGTGTGTTTGTGCATGGGTGTACAGTGTGTGGGACCTCCATTTCCTTCTGTGACTAGTCAGGTGTGGAATTGTACTGTCCGGATAAAGGTGTTATGTCAATGTGCCAACAAAGGTGTTGCAACACACAATGTTTGCCTCCTCTATCTCCAGTGAAAGCAAACCCTGAGCTTTATCCATATAGCTTAATTTAGCCATATAGCTTAGCCTTACCATATACTGTAGCTTATCCTAGCGATAGCATACCCTTGGCTTGGCCAATAGCCATAGCCTCTGCAGTAGAGCATGTCAGTGCAGGTGAGCGCTAGCGCTATGCCGCTTAGCTTGTTCGTTTGTGAGCTCAGACAACATGACAAAGCCAGAGGACCTGATCAACTCCAGCTGTTCCTCATGAGGGAATGATAATCCAGCCGGGTTTCACAAACAGTATCATTATCAGGGCAGAGTCCTCAAACAGTGTCACAAGCCGATAGTCACATATCCACCGGCTAGTTTTGCCTGCTGGGTAAAGACGACAGATATGAGTAGAACAAGCCTATTACATGTGTACACACTAGAGGTCGACCGATTAATCGGAATGGCCGATCAATTAGGGCCGATTTCAAGTTTTCATAACAATCGGAAATCTGTATTTTTGGGCGCCGATTTTTAATTTTTTTATTTTTATACTTTTATTTAACTAGGCAAGTCAGTTAAGAACACATTCTTATTTTCAATGACGTCCTAGGAACGGTGGGTTAACTGCCTTGTTCAGGGGCAGAACGACAGATTTTCACCGTGTCAGCTCGGTGGATCCAATCTTGCAACCTTACAGTTAACTAGTCCAACGCAATAACGACCTGCCTCTCTCTCGTTGCACTCCACAAGGAGACTGCCTGTTACGCGAATGCAGTAAGGCAAGGTAAAGTTGCTAACTAGCATTAAACTTATCTTATAAAATCAATCATAATCACTAGTTAACTACACATGGTTGATGATATTACTAGATATTATCTAGCGTGTCCTGCGTTGCATATAATCTGACTGAGCATACAAGCATACAAGTATCTGACTGAGCGGTGGTAGGCAGAAGCAGGCGCGTAAACATTCATTCAAACAGCACTTCCGTGCATTTTGCCAGCAGCTCTTCGTTGTGCGTCAAGCATTGCGCTGTTATGACTTCAAGCCTATCAACTCCCGAGATGAGGCTGGTGTAACCGAAGTGAAATGGCTAGCTAGTGCCTATAAGTGTCAGGACCCGGTTACGAACCCGGGTCTCCGGAGTGAGAAACAGTCACTAAACCAACTGAGACACGAATAGTCAGCAGAACCCAGAAGATGAGGCAGACACAGCAGTACTTGAGACGGTGTATTTAATGAAGTAAAAAGTGAAGTTCTTCAGGAAAACATGTAACTCCACAACCTCAAAAGGAATTCCACAAGAACAAAGGTAATCCTCCAAGACAAAAAGGTAAATCCCAAGGTGGAAGGTATAGCACAAAAAGCCTCAAAAGATACTCAAAAACAAACAAACAAGAACAAAAAACAGAATTCCACAAGAGAGTACACCGGGATCAACAAGAGTTCACAGAGTATAAGGTGAATGCACCAATTTGTAAGTCGCTCTGGATAAGAGTGTCTGCTAAATGACTTAAATGTAAATGTAATGTACTAGGGCTGGGTGCTAACATACAAACACAGAGCAAAGAACTGAGTAAAACAAAGGGTTTAAATACAATCAGGGGAAACGAGGCACAGGTGCAAATAATAATGGGGATCAAGGGAAAACAAAAGGTCAAAAGGCACAATGGGGGCATCTAGTGACCAAAAACCGGAACAACCCTGGCCAAATCCTGACAATAAGAACATACAATAGTCAAAGGTTAATGAAATACAAATGGTATAGTGGGAAATAGTCCTATCATTCCCATAATAACTACAACCTAAAACTTATTACCTGGGAATATTGAAGACTCATGTTAAAAGGAACCACCAGCTTTCATATGTTCTCATGTTCTGAGCAAAGAACTGAAACGTTAGCTTTCTTACATAGCACATATTGCACTTTTACTTTCTTCTCCAACATTTTTTTTTTGCATTATTTAAACCAAATTGAACATGTTTCATTATTTACTTGAGGTTAAATGGTTTTTTATTGATGTATTCTATTAAATTAAAATAAGTGTTCATTCAGTATTGTTGTAATTGTCATTATTACAAATAAAATCAAATAAAATCGTCCGATTAATCGGTATCAGCTTTTTTGGTCCTCCAATAATCAGTATCGGCGTTGAAAAATCATAATCGATCGACCTCTAGTACACACACATTGACCCGTCAGGTAGCACTAGCATCTCTGGGCCATAGGTTTCAAACCACAAGCCTTTAGCATTTAGCAATGCTATTCTTTGTGCCTGGTGTTCACACACAAACAGGCTTAGAGATGACAGAACTCCAACCCCCTCATCCACAGTGCTCTGATCTCCCCGAGGTAACACCCTGAGGTAACAGTAACCCTGTGTGTAGAGAGATACTGTGGATATCCTCCTATTATCCCGGTCCTTCCTGCTTTGTGGTGGGGGAGTGCTGCTCTTTGATGAGGTAACACTGACATCCATGGCTACCAGGCTTCCATAAGGGAGTCAAAGCCCTTTACACACTATCGAGCCAAACCAAACCATGCTGTGGTGACTTGGCTTTCTTCTCCTCACATGATCCTTTCCAGCATGGCAACAGCAACCATGGTGGATGTAACCAGGCCAAGGCCAGCCCTATAGTGAAGTGAGTACTGTTTTTTCATATCCAGCCCCACCATCTGCCTGCCTACTATCCTGGACCCTCCTCCACCAGCTGCTCCTCCATAGAGCAGGTGATTCCCTCCCTCCTGTATTTAGGCCCAGCTGACCAATCAGTCATAGGGTCCTTAAGGCTAATGGACAGTCTCTTCCTGACTGCTATAATAGGGCCCTCTGTATCTGATTGGTTGCGGTGTGAGAGCCCTCTCAGCCCTGAGAGCAGGTGGCGGTGGTGGGGAAGGCGTTCTCACACAGCTGATGACTACACAGGACAAAGCCCCTCTTTGCTACTGTGTGCGTCTGTAGAATATAAAGTACAATCCATCTCTATTTAGTGGCTACCTCAGAATAAGATCAATTTATTAACCCTGAAGTTTATGTAGAAAGGGCTTCTATAGGACAGTTACAGTACAATCCATCTCCTATCTGACAGTTACACAAAAGCCCTGTTGCTCGGCTGAAGTCATATTCTTTACTAAATATAGCATGTTGCCTAGAAGGCCAGCATCCCGGAGTCACCTCTTCACTGTGGACGTTGAGACTGGTGTTTTGCGGGTACAATTTAATGAAGCTGCCAGTTGAGGACTTGTGAGGCGTCTGTTTCTCAAACTAGACACTAATGTACTTGTCCCTTTGCTCAGGTGTGCACCGGGGCCTCCCACTCCTCTTTCTATTCTGATTAGAGCCAGTTTGCGCTGTTTTGTGAAGGGAGTAGTACACAGCGTTGTTCAAGATTTTCAGTTCCTTGGTAATTTCTCGCATGGAATAGCCTTCATTTCTCAGAACAAGACTGACGAGTTTCAGAAGAAAGTTCTTTGTTTCTGGCCATTTTGAGGCTGTAATCGAACCCACAAATGCTGATGCATAGTCACTTTAATTAACTCTACCTATATGTACATACTACCTCAACTAACCGGTTTCCCCGGACATTGGCTTTGTACTGTCACCCCCCTGTATATATTGTTGTTGTTTTTTTTACTGCTGCTCTTACTTTTATCTCTTATTCTTATCCATATTTTTTTTAACTGCACTGCCGGTTAGGGGCTCGTAAGTAAGCATTTCACTGTAAGGTTGGAAAAATTACTTGTGTCACGCACAAAGTAGATGCCCTAACCGACTTGCCAAAACTCTAGTTTGCTAACAAGAAATTTGTGGAGTGGTTGAAAAATGTGTTTTAATGACTCCAACCTAAGTGTATGTAAACTTCAGACTTCAACTGTATGTATGTTCACACACACACACAACAATTTCTAAAAACCTGTTTTTGCTTTTTCATTAAGGTGTACCGTGTGTTGATTGATAAGGGAGAAAAACATTTTTTTTAATCCATTTTAGAATAAGGCTGTAACGTTACAAAATGTGGAAAAAGTCAAGGGGTCTGAAAACTTTCCCAATGCACTGCATGTTAAGTAGAGAGTATGTAGAAAGATCCACACAGGCTATATTGGCCCAGAGGGCGATTGTGGGGGAAAACCTAATAGGCCTGACGCAGCAGAAACAGACTCTGGAGTCAGGACTGACGACGCCACATGATGAGGGATTCTGGGATGCCAAACCGACAACCCTGCGACCACATGGATCTCAGAGGCCTATAACCCACAAATGAGCTCTAAAAAGCCAGGTCACTTCCAGGCTAGCTTCCAGACCACAGCAGCAGCATGATGAGACCTTTCTCCCCCTTATCTTCAGACCAGAGGAGCATTTATCCTAGCCACAGGAGTTAGCTAGACTTTGTTTCAAGTGTCTTCCGAATGGTTCTAAACATGGGAACTAGACAAGTAAATCTGTCCATGAAGTTATTTCCCCCCCCTGATATTTAGCACAAATAAATACCATTTGGAAAAAATAAGTTTCACAAACTAGTAGTGGAACCTTCCAACATTAGAACCTCACGTTTGGTACCCCAATTTTGAGCTCCAGGTTAAACATGAGGTAATTTAGGGGAGGTGAACGCCGCCATTTTGGCTCTCCAGCTTCATGTGGACTTGTGGCAGGCTCAGATAGGGCAACTGGTATCTAAGACTGGCTCATACTTACGGGTGTCCCTTCATTTCTATGTAGTTCTTGGGGATGAAGCCTTCCTTCCCATTCAGCTCTGCCTTGTACCAGTTCTGGTCGCATTCTTCATTCAAAACCTGCAGACACAAAACAGAGGGGCGAGAGTTTGGTCAAAGAGTCATAAATGGTTATAAGCATGGTCGTGACAAACGTAAGACCACAAGACTACATTATTTTTTTAAACTGACAGAGTGGGTACATGAAAGCCAACATAATGTTGTGGAAACCATTGGATGAGCTAACCACAAATATTATTTAAAGAAATATCATGCAGATCCTCTATATTCATGTACTGCTATGTACATACACTGAGTGTACAAAACATTAGGAACTGCTGATAGACTGACCAGGTGAATTCAGCTGAAAGCTATGATCCCTTATTGGTGTCACTTGTTAAATCCACTTCAAATCAGTATAAATGAAGGGGGAGAGACAGGTTAAATAAGGATTTTTAAGCCTTGAGACATGAATTGTGTAAGACAAAAGTGCCTTTCAACAGGGTATGGTAGTAGGTGCCAGGCGCACCGGGTTGCGTGTGTCAAGAACTGCAACGCTGCTGGGTTTTTCCACGCTCAAAGGTTTCCTGTGTGTATCAAAAATGGTCCACCACCCAAAGGACATCCAGCTAACTTGACAGAACTGTGGGAAGCATTGGAGTCAACCAGCATCACTGTGGAAGGGCTTTCAACGCTTTGCAGAGACCACGCCCCAACGAATTGAGGCTGTTCTGAGGGCAAAAGGGTTTTGCAACTCAATATTAGGAAGGTGTTCCGAATATATTGTACAGAGTATTCCCCCCATATGCTCCCAGACTCAGAGACGAAAAGCAAAACATTGCAATTCTAGGACAATACTGCTTAAAATACACCATGCATCCCATAACTACCATGTACCGTACATATTTCCCCCCTAACCTCCCATACGTCCATTCACGAAGCCTAGCCAGGTGAAAAGACATTCCAGACAGACTGGCCCATCCCAGGCCCCATGAGACCTAGTCCAGGTCAGTCAACCTGACCGTGATCATCTGGAGGCTCCACAGTGGGACCTGACCAGACTGCCACCACGCCACCACTATACCAGACCCAGACCCCCTCCTGTCCCCACAGAGACACCATCTGTCACAACCACTCTGGCCCCGGATCCATCAGCATCAACGGCTGACACTAACACTCCGTAACCGGCCAAGAGAGCTCCCTGAGAGACAACGAGTTACATGGCTTTTTAGGGTTGGATGGAGGACGATTCCGGTTGATAGAACACACATTTGATTTTAGGTGTGGGTGGGAGTAGTATGAATCTTGGTGGAATTGCTCTTTCTGGATGAGTTTGTTTTGGAGTGAAAAATTGCAATTGTGTGTCTATAAAGGCAACTTCTACCCAGACAGACTAGTTCAAACACATGGCCTTACACCTCCACTCTTTATTACCCTGTCCCTGTCGGATGCCAAACCAACTCCGCTTCAGCACCCTCCACCTCCAGACACACACACAGAGAGAGCGAGAAAGAGAGGGGAGAGGAGGGGAGAGAGAGAAAGAAAGAGAGGGGAGAGGAGGGGAGAGAGAGAGAAAGAGAGGGGAGAGGAGGGGAGAGAGAGAGAAAGAGAAGGGAGAGGAGGGGAGAGAGAGAGAGAGAAAGACACAGTGTGATACACAGTTCCACCCTCCACCTCCAGACACACACACAGAGAGAGAGAGAGAGAAAGAGAGGGGAGAGGAGGGGAGAGAGAGAGAGAAAGAGAGGGAGAGGAGGGGAGAGAGAGAGAAAGAGAGGGGAGAGGAGGGGAGAGAGAGAGAAAGAGAAGGGAGAGGAGGGGAGAGAGAGAGAGAGAAAGAGAGGGGAGAGGAGGGGAGAGAGAGAGAAAGAGAAGGGAGAGGAGGGGAGAGAGAGAGAGAGAAAGACACAGTGTGACACACAGTTCCACCCTCCACCTCCAGACACACACATCCAGCTGCTCAGTACTGGTGACTCACCCAGTGCTCCGTCACAGCCCGTCTGCACCCTGGGGGCTGTGTTGGCCTGAGCAGGATTCTAAAGTGATAGCTACTGCTAGTGATGAAGAGAGGAGCGGTGCTGTAACCTTGTGAAGAGTCAGAGCCAATCCAGTCCTGACAGACACATGTAGGGCCTCTAGTATGACTGAATACTGCTCATACATGAATCTCTGTGGGAGAAGGAGAGGATGAGCTAACGTCTCTATGCCAGTGTGTGTGTGTGTGTGTGTGTGTGTGTGTGTGTGTGTGTGTGTGTGTGTGTGTGTGTGTGTGTGTGTGTGTGTGTGTGTGTGTGTGTGTGTGTGTGTGTGTGTGTGTGTGTGTGTGAGCTGGAGGGAAGGAAATGAGGGAGATAATGACTCTCCTCTCCCTCCCCTGAGCGAGGCAGGAGCTCCGGCTGCTGATAAAACTAATTACACCAATGCTAGGAAACAAGGAGCTAGTGCACAGACAGACAGACAGAGACAGACAGACAGACAGACAGACAGACAGACAGACAGACAGACAGACAGACAGACAGACAGACAGACAGACAGACAGACAGACAGACAGACAGACAGACAGACAGACAGACAGACAGACAGACAGACAGACAGACAGACAGACAGACAGACAGACAGACAGAGACAGACAGACAGAGACAGACAGAGAGACAGACAGACAGACAGACAGACAGACAGACAGACAGACAGACAGACAGACAGACAGACAGACAGACAGACAGACAGACAGACAGACAGACAGACAGACAGACGAGACATGTACACAGAAGTAGAGGGCGTGTTCTGTACGTGAGCGTGTGTGGTTTGGGGGGCGATATGGGGGTCATAACAGAAGGGTACTGTGGACGTTCTCCACCTTGCTTGCTGACTAGTAAGAACTAGACAGCCCATTCACATTAACCTTCCAACCCAACCAGAAGAGTAAGACGTACAAGAGAGTTTCTCTAAAAACATATCTAATCCATGGTTTGGAAGGCAATACCTTTGTTATCCCATTGTTTTTCATTGCTATAAAGACAAAATAAAGGCAATGCATTTGGCACTACAGCAAAGTGAATTTGAGCCAGGGATTTGTAAAAGCCCAACAAAGACAAGCGCACTTCAAAGAAAGACACAAACAAAACAGACTAGTAAAACCCATCTGACACTGCAATGAAGACAGTGTCAGTCAGTCTTTCTTTTCTGGCTCCCATGAACAGTACATTTTTTTGAACAGTACATCGTTTCATCAGTGGCTGTCTAATTCAGTGTGTCCTTCCCATAACAGAGGCCGGTAATGTGTTTTAAAGCTGGAAAAACATACAAGTCTGTCGACTTCATGAAATGAGACCACACCACTCAGTGCTATAATACCATCTGCTAGTTTGATCGTATCAGGCCTAGGGACAGAAACAGAGGTAGCCTAGCTGTCACAATAGGCTGACTGGCCGGGGCAATGACATGCACACACACACATCTGTCTCTCCTAGCTCTTTCTTCCTGTCTCACACATTGATGCATTCTCTCTCTCTCCCTCTCCACATTTCTTGATACCTCTCTGTGTCCTGCTTCATCGCAGTCTCTCCCTTTTCTCTCTCTGTACTACCCCCAACCCCCTTCTGTCTCCACTTCTCTCTATACAGAAGCACAATGACACTGTGGTATGTATATGTCATCAGCAACCAGCGTGCTAACGGAGGGTGAAGCTGTAAGCACCTGCTTCCCATTCAGCATCCAGAACCATAGTGGCTGTAGTGAATGATATATCTCCTCGCAGAGTGTTTCTGGTCGTGCCTGAGGCACGGTCCTCTGGACCGATCTCGTTGCCTTGTTGTAAACCTCTGTAAGGGCGTTGATGCGATTACATTTACAAGATCAGGCCCCAGAGTAATCTCCTTCACAGCTGCCACACACACCATCATGATCATCCCAAATCCTCATTCTACCATCTCCTAAACCAGACGTGATAGTCTTGTGATGGCCCCATTACTGCTGCAGCCGCCGTGCACTGAGGAACCAAGTGTTACAGTGTGTGTGTGTGTGTGTGTGTGTGTGTGTGTGTGTGTGTGTGTGTGTGTGTGTGTGTGTGTGTGTGTGTGTGTGTGTGTGTGTGTGTGTGTGTGTGTGTGTGTGTGTGTGTGTGTGTGTGTGTGTGTGTGTGTGTGTGTGTGTGTGAAGAACCACTGTGGTTTTTCAGGAGGAAGGACACCAGATAGGGCTGTGCATGACATGAGATGAAATTACCTGGGAGGAACACGCTTCACCATGGGAGTGGAACACGCCTGTCAATGGCTGTGGGTGACAAAACCACATGCATGCATGTACGCACACTAACTAAAACGCAGAGACACACACACACACCTTGCATGCCTATCCACATCTAAATATAGGACGCCAATGCTACTGCACCATGTTCTCTCCTACTTTAAATAAAATATCAAGTTAATTCATTAAATAAGGTCCCATACAAGAGCATGATGGACGAGGAGTAGAAGGAAGAGAAGGATGGAGGAGAGGGAGGTGGAAGAGAGGGGAGAGGGAGGTGGAAGAGGAGGGAGAGGGAGGTGGAAGAGGGGGAGAGGGAGGTGGAAGAGGAGGGAGAGGGAGGGGGAGAGTGGTGGAAGAGGGGGAGAGGGAGGTGGAAGAGGAGGGAGAGGGAGGTGGAAGAGGGGGAGAGGGAGGTGGAAGAGGAGGGAGAGGGAGGTGGAAGAGGGGGAGAGGGAGGTGGAAGAGGGGGAGAGGGAGGTGGAAGAGGGAGGTGGAAGAGGAGGGAGAGGGAGGTGGAAGAGGAGGGAGAGGGAGGTGGAAGAGGGGGAGAGGGAGGTGGAAGAGGGGGAGAGGGAGGTGGAAGAGGGGGAAAGGGAGATGGAAGAGGGGAGAGTGAGGTGGAAGAGAGAGGATAGGGAGGTGGAAGACGGGGGAGAGTGAGGTGGAAGAGAGGGGAGTGTGTCTGGGAAGAGGGGGAGAGTGAGGTGGAAGAGAGAGGAGAGGGAGGTCGAAGAGGGAGGTGGAAGAGGGGGAGAAGGAGGTGGAAGAGAGAGGATAGGGAGGTGGAAGAGGGGGAGAGTGAGGTGGAAGAGAGGGGAGAGTGAGGGGGAAGAGGGGGAGAGAGTGAGGGGGAGAGTGAGATGGAAGAGAGAGGAGAGGGAGGTGGAAGAGGGGGAGAGGTAGGTGGAAGAGAGGGAGAGGGAGGTGGAAGAGGGAGTTGGAAGAGGGGGTGGAAGAGATGGAGTTGGAAGAGAGGGAGTTGGAAGTGGGGGAGGGGAGGTGAAAGAGAGGGAGATGGAAGTGAGGGAGGGGGAATGGGAGGTCGGCGAAGGAGTTGGAAGAGGGGAGAGGGAGGTGGAAGAGGGGGAGAGGGAGGTGGAAGAGGGGGAAAGGGAGATGGAAGAGGGGGAGAGTGAGGTGGAAGAGAGAGGATAGGGAGGTGGAAGACGGGGGAGAGTGAGGTGGAAGAGAGGGGAGTGTGTCTGGGAAGAGGGGGAGAGTGAGGTGGAAGAGAGAGGAGAGGGAGGTCGAAGAGGGAGGTGGAAGAGGGGGAGAAGGAGGTGGAAGAGAGAGGATAGGGAGGTGGAAGAGGGGGAGAGTGAGGTGGAAGAGAGGGGAGAGTGAGGGGGAAGAGGGGGGAGAGAGTGAGGGGGAGAGTGAGATGGAAGAGAGAGGAGAGGGAGGTGGAAGAGGGGGAGAGGTAGGTGGAAGAGAGGGAGAGGGAGGTGGAAGAGGGAGTTGGAAGAGGGGGTGGAAGAGATGGAGTTGGAAGAGAGGGAGTTGGAAGTGGGGGAGGGGAGGTGAAAGAGAGGGAGATGGAAGTGAGGGAGGGGGAATGGGAGGTCGAAGCGAAGGAGTTGGAAGAGAGGGAGAGGGAGGTGGAAGAGGGGAGGGGAAGTGCAAAAGGGAGTTAGAAGAGAGGGAGTTGGAAGAGAGGGAAAGGGAGGGGAGGGGAGTGGGAGGTGGAAAAGAGGGAGTTGGAAGAGAGGGAGAGGGAGGTCGAAGAGAGGGAGTTGGAATAGAGGGAGTTGGAAGAGAGGGAGGTGGAAGAGAGGGAGGTAGAGAGAGAGAGAGAGAGAGAGAGAGAGAGAGAGAGAGAGAGAGGTGGAAGAGAGGGAGAGGGAGGTGGAAGAGAGGGAGAGGGATTTGGAAGAGGGGGAGAGGGATTTGGAAGAGGGGGAGAGGGAGGTCGAAGAGAGGGAGGTGGAAGAGGGGGAGAGGGAGATGGGAAGAGAGGGAGGTGGAAGAGGGGGAAGAGAGAAGAGGTCGGCCGATTAATCGGAATGGCCGATTAATTTGGGCCGATTTCAAGTTTTCATAACAGTCGGTAATCGGCAGATTTGGACACCGATTATGGCCGATAACATTGCACTTCACGAGGAGACTGCATGGCAGGCTGACTACCTGTTATGCGAGTGCAGCAAGGAGCCATGGTAAGGTGCTAGCTAGCATTAAACGTATCTTATAAAAAACAATCAATCTTAACATAATCACTAGTTAACTACACATGGTTGATGATATTACTAGTTTATCTAGCTTGTCCTGCATTGCATATAATCGATGCGGTGCCTGTTAATTTATCATTGAATCATAGCCTACTTCGCCAAAAGGGTGATTTAACAAGCGCATTCACGGAAAAAAGCACTGTCGTTGCACCTAACCATAAACATCAACGCCTTTCATAAAATCAATACACAAGTATATATTTTGAAACCTGCATATTTAGTCAATATTGCCTGCTAACATGAATTTCTTTCAACTAGGGAAATTGTGTCACTTCTCTTGCATTCTGTGCAACAGAGTCAGGGTTTATGCAGCAGTTTGGGCCGCCTGGCTCGTTGCGAACTGTGAAGAATATTTCTTCCTAACAAAGACAGCCAACTTCGCCAAACGGGGGATGTTTTCACAAAAGCGCATTTGCGACAAAAGCATAATCGTTGCACGAATGTACCTAAGCATAAATATCAATGCCTTTCAGTATTCAGTATTGTTGTAATTGTCATTATTACAAATAAACACGTTTTAAACATTTAAATCGGCCGATTAATCGGCTTCTTTAGTCCTCCAATAATCGGTATCGGCATTGAAAAATCATAATTGGTCGACCTCTAGAAGAGAGGGAGTTGGAAGAGAGGGAGATGGAAGATGGAAGAGGGGGGCATTTTGCCAATGCAGAGTGTAGTCCAGAGAGGATTGGGAAGGAATCAAACTGCAGGATTATAACCAGGGGTGTGAATTCAATCAGGGAAACAACTCAGCAGACAACAGACTTGCTCTTAAACGTAAATCATATCCACAGGGGGTTCCTCTCCTCTATTCCTCTACACCTTCCCACTTACTGCCTTCTGCCTCCTAATTGCCCGCACTGGAAAAAATAAGAGAGACTTGTGTGTGGTGTTTGAGTGGGGGGAATGTGTGTGTATGTATTTATGTGTTTCAGTGTATGTGTGTGTGTAAGCGTGTTCAGTATGCACAACCAGCCAGGGAACAAGGCATTCAGGGCGAATACTGGTTTCTGGTGCGTCATTAATATACATGAGATGGTAGAAGAGAGGGAAGGAGAGACATTTTTTTGCATAATGAAAGAAATATAGAGAGACAGAGAGAGAGAGAGAGAGAGAGAGAGAGAGAGAGAGAGAGAGAGAGAGAGAGAGAGAGAGAGAGAGAGAGAGAGAGAGAGAGAGAGACTTACACACAGAAGGTAAGCTTATCTTTCTCCCTGAGGGAAAAACAGCCAATGTGTCCGTAGAGGCGCGTGGAGAAAGACGGGCGATACCTGACAGAAAACTTAATGAACTATGCGAGGGGAATCAGTGTGTGTGTGTGCATGTTGGGAATCAGGGCAGACAAGAAAATTGATCAACTGCAGAGGGGAACGTGTAAAATAAATACATTTATATCTACACTGAACAGAAATATAAAAAGCAACATGCAACAATTTCAAAGATTTTACTGAATTACAGTTCATATAAGGGAATCAGTCCATTTAAATAAATAAATTAGGCCCTAATCTATGGATTTCACAGGACTGGGAATACAGATATGCATCGGTTGGACACAGATACCTTTAAAAAAAGGTAGGGGCGTGGATCAGAAAAACAGACAGTATCTGGTAAACACCATTTGCCTCATGCAGCACGACACATCTCCTTCGCATATAGTTGTCCAGGCTGTCGATTGTGGCCTGTGTAATGGTGTCCTACTCCTCTTCAATGGCTTGTGAAGTTGCTGGATATTGGCAGGAACTGGAACCCGCTCTTGTACACGTCAATCCAGAGCATCCCAAACATGCTTAATGGGTGACATGTCTGGTGAGTATGCAGGCCATGGAAGAACTGGGATATTCTCAGCTTCCAGGAATTGTGTACAGACCCTTGCGAAATGGGGCCGTGCATTATCATGCTAAAACATCAGGTGATGGTGGCGGATGAATGGCACGACAATGGGCCTCAGGATCTCATCACGGTATCTCTATGCATTCAAATTGCCATCGATAAAATGCAATTGTGTTTGTTGTCCGTAGCTTTTGCCTGCCCATATCACAACCCCACTGCCACCATGGGGCACTCTGTTCACAAAGTTGACATCCGCAAACCGCTCGCTCACATGACGCCATCTGCCCGGCACAGCTGAAACAGGGATTCATCCGTGAAGGGCACAATTCTCCAGCGTGCCAGTGGCCATCGAATGTGAGCATTTGCCTATTGAAGTCGGTTACTACGCCAAACTGCAGTCAGGTCAAGATCCTGGTGAGGACAACGCACACACAGATGACCTTCCCTGAGAGAGCATGCAGATGAGCTTCCAACCGGTTTCTGCCAGTTTGTGCAGAAATACTTTGGTTGTGGAAACCCACAGTTTCAACAGCTGTCCGGGTGGCTGGTCTCATACGATCCCCCAGGTGAAGAAGCTGGATGTGGAGGTCCTGGGCTGGCGTGGTAATTAAATGTGGTTTGCAGTTGTGAGGCCAGTTGGACGTACTGTCAAATTCTCTAAAACAACGTTGGAGGCGGCGTATGGTAGAGAAATTAACATTCAATTCTGTGGCAACAGCTCTGATGGACATTCCTGTAGTCAGCATGCCAATTGCATGCTCCCCCAAAACTTGAGACAACTTGGCATTGTGTTGTGTGACAAAACTTCACATTTTAGAGTGGCCTTTTATTGTCCCCAAGGTGACCCATCATGCTGTTTAACAGGTTATTGATATGCCACACCTGTCAGGTGGATTGACTATCTTGGCAAAGGAGAAATACTCACTACCAGGGACGTAAACACAATGCTACACTACATTTGATATAAATAAGCTTTTTGTGCATATGGAACATTTCTGGAATCTTTTATAACACTTATCATGTTGCGTTTATATTTTTGTTCGGTACATTTCTTTTCCATGAAGAGCCTCTACATAAAACTCACAAGAATCTGCTTTGTCTCCACAAAAACGTACAAATAGTGCTTTGAGCAGCGATTTACAGAAGCATACTGTGGGAATTGGTACAGTGAACAACGAGGTGCATTTCCATGTACAGCACAGTGATTTGCATCCGTTTAGATCTCTGAAAACAAACAACTATGACACGTCTACGACATTATCCAACCCACTGCTTTATGAAAAAAGCAACATTAAGCATCGATGCATAGTAACATGGTACCTAGCGTGTCTACAACATCATCCAAACTACTGCTTTGTGGAAATAGCAACACTAAAACATTGATGCATAGTATAATAGCATGGTGTACAAAGCAGTGGTGTATGCCCCTACATCACGACACAATCCTCTAGTTGGAATGAATATTGCATTGCCAGTTGACACACTTCCAAGCCTTCACTTGGATAAAGTCAGTGGTAATCGAGGTTCATTACGCAACCGTATAGTTTTCCCGGATTTTGGATTGTGCCAAGAGCCTAGCCTGTAGCAGCTGGGGCCTTGCTTTCCTGGAGAGTTATGTGCTTCTGTGTCTCCCTCTGCCCCCTGTCCTGGTTCTGCCCGGTTGGCACCGGTCCCAGCCTCTGTTTTGGGGCTAATCCATGAGGTCTATTTATCCTATGTCGGTTGAGGGGATAAAGGGCGAGGAGCGACAGCTAAACCGCTAATCCAGCTACAGCACTGGGACACTTTTAACGAGATCCCAGATTGGGGCTGTCTGGATTACAAAGAAAGAAAGAGTGAGAGAGTGTGAAAGAGCAGACCCATTAGGTTCCGACAAGCAGTCCCAACAAGCTCACTCAGACTAGAGAGGCTCAGTGTAGGGGACAGGCCTCTGAATCTAGTCTGCCCAGATGGCCCCTCTCAGACACTCTCCCCCCCTGGGAGGGCTTTCTATCTATGTCTGCAAACTGTCAACAACAGTAGAGTTTCAGGGTCAGCACAGAGACAGAGAGAGGGAGAGACCTTTTGTTTATTATCTATTTCACTTGCTTTGGCAATATAAACATGTGTTTCCCATGCCATAAAAGCCAATAACTTGAATTGAGAGAGAAAGCAGAATCGACAGGAGCTTTTAATGCAGGAGAAAGCACACACTAGAGGTCGACCGATTAATCGGAATGGCTGATTTTTGAGACAAGGAGCCTGTTACGTGAATGCAGTAAGCCAAGGTAAGTTGCTAGCTAGCATTAAACTTATCTTATAAAAAACAATCAATCATAACCACTAGTTAACTACACATAGTTGATGATATTACTAGATATTATCTAGCGTGTCCTGCGTTGCATATAATCTGACTGAGCATACAAGCATACAAGTATCTAAGTTTCTGACTGAGTGGTGGTAGGCAGAAGCAGGCATGTAAACATTAATTCAAACAGCACCTTCGTGCGTTTTGCCAGCAGCTCTTCATTGTGCGTCAAGCATTGCGCTGTTTATGACTTCATGCCTATCAACTCCCGAGATGAGGCTGGTGTAACCTAAGTGAAATGGCTAGCTAGTTAGCTCGCGCTAATAGCGTTTCGAACGTCACTCGCTCTGAACCTTCTAGTAGTTGTTCCCCTTGCTCTGCATGGGTAACGCTGCATCGATGGTGGCTGTTCTCGTTGTGTTGCTGGTTCGAGCCCAGGGAGGAGCGAGGAGGGGGACGGAAGCTATACTGTTACGCTTGCAATACCAAAGTGCCTATAAGAACATCCAATAGTCAAAGGTTAATGAAATACAAATGGTATATTGAGGGAAATAGCCCTATAATTCCTATAATAACTACAATCTTAAACGTCTTACCTGGGAACATTGAAGACTCAAGTTAAAAGGAACCACCAGCTTTCATATGTTCTCATGTTCTGAGCAAGGAATTTAAACATTAGCTTTCTTACATAGCACATATTGCACTTTTACTTTCTTCTCCAACACTTTGTTTTTGCATTATTTAAACCCAATTGAACATGTTTCATTATTTACTTGAGGCTAAATTGATTTTATTGATGTATTATATTAAGTTAAAATAAGTGTTCATTCAGTATTGTTGTAATTGTCATTCTTACATTTTTTTTTAAATCATCCGATTAATCGGTATCAGCTTTTTTGGCCCTCCAATAAATCGGTATCGGCGCTGAAAAATCATAATCGGTTGACCTCTAGCACACACACACACACACACACACACACACACACACACACACACACACACACACACACACACACACACACACACACACACACACACACACACACACACACACACACACACACACACACACAACACATTCACATCACAAGCTAACCCCTTTACCCTGCTCTCTGCCCTGCTCCACTGACAGGTGTAGTGAGTGGTACTTAGGGGAGGAATGAGTCACTCTGGTGTACCTCTAATGCTAACTATGTCTCTCGCAGGCAGCCGGGCCTGGGTACGTTAGAGCTAGCGTAAACAAGTTAGCGGGGTAATGCTAACTGACTCACCCCAGGTGACAGACGAGCAGATGCTACAGGGGTAACTGCAACTGATCCTATTTTGAGGAGAACTATTGAACTAGGTTATGCTTTACAAAGTGAGCGATGACCAGGAACACTGACGGTTTGACAGTCTGCGGTCTGTTCCGTCTTTCGGTACTTGGGTGTGTGTGTGTTGTGTGTGCTGTGGTTGCAGTCACATTTCTTTACACGGAGGGATGGAGCATGAATTTGCACATCCAATAAAATGTGCTAACGATGAGTGCAAATCCATTTAGCCTATTGTCTTCTTTTAGTGGAAGTGATTTACAAAAGTAAACATTCTAGCAATATGCTGGCTACTGTTGATAGTCTGCAAAAAGAAAGCTACAAAAAGACACGTAGCATTAGTCTTGGCTAGCCTACTGTAGCCATGTCGATATGTCTTTTGGACTCTTAAAGAGGCAGCATCCTATTTTCAAATCTCAAAAAGACATACTTTAGAAACAAAACTGTATACAATTAATAAAATGCAATTCTGAAGAATAGTGTAATGACTTACATAGCCAAATTATATTACACAGCTTTTTAAAACATTCAATAACCAAATGTAGCCTCTTAATAGCTGAATTTAGAGAAAGCATGCCAACCTATAGGCCCTGCATGACCCCAGTTCATTTAAAGGGATACTCCTGGGTTTTGGCAATGAAGGAAGTTGGTGTTAGTTTTTGCAAGCTAATGCTAGGTCTCTACTAGCATGCTAGAAGTTACCATAGTCTTCCAGCCATTGTGTAAATGTTAGTTAGCAATTGCGCTAATGCTAGTCAGTAACTTCATTCAAACAGTCATTGCCAAAATATTGAACTATCCCTTTAAGAACTACACCACGTCCAGGCCAGTAGAAGTTCTGTTCATGCCAATAGATTTTTACCAGCGTCCAACGTTAATTGGATGATTTTTACCAGTGAGAAAAAAAAGCTAGCGTTGGACCCTGGCGTGTTTCATAAACAGCCACGGAGTGGTGGCGCATAGGCTATTTACAGTGCTTTGATTGACGAACAGCAAGCTTAACTCGTCTATAAAAGGTGTGGAACTGACTGAATAAAGTCAATCTCATACAACGTAGTTACTGTATATGTCCATGGTGTCGCATCGGCACAACTAAACTACAGATCTCATTTGTATTTTCGATTTGAAGTCCTTTAGTACTGGCCAGACTGATTTTAAAGTGAGTGACTAGTCAGTAGTCTACCGAATCGCATCACTAAGACAGCAGTTAATTTGACTCTATAATTTGCATATGGGTAGGCTTTGAATTGTTTTAAAAGCTAATTATACTTATTTTCAGAGATATTGATATACTGTAGGTCTACTGGTTTAATCAACATTTTGACAATGGTGCTTTCTGTATGGCAAAGCCCATGTTTAACACCTGCGTCATTCTTCAATCATACCTGAAGCCTGTGGAAGTCAGACTCTTACAGGTGTACTACACCGCTCGAGTCACAAAATACATTTAGAAATCTATGTTATTCAATTATTGCACCCACACTGCTCGCGAGCGCCAACGAGCATCTGCGTTGCCAAGGGCTAAAATGAAGTCAGTTCTATTTCTGACGCAGATCGCACTGCAAGTCCTGCCTCTCCCATCTCCTCATTGGTTTATGGAAGCAGGTATCCACGTGCCATCTCCTCATTGGTTATACCCATGTGGGTGACTGAAAGACGAACGAAGTCAGTGGCAGTAAATGCACGTAATTTATGAAAGTTGCCAATTGCAATATAAAGTCAAGAGAAGAAAAGGCCTGGAAGGAGGAGAGATAACTAGAAATTATTTGGTTGACTGTTTTATGTGTGGATTAATTGGCGGAGTAGAGGACCTTTTGCCTTTCAGGTAAAATAACAACTCAATGTTTATATCCCAGGACAAATTAGCTATCAACAGCAAGCTAGCTAAAAAAGGACAAATTAGCTTGCAAGTGCAAGCTAGCTAGCTAAATTGCCATAAATGTTTAATGCTTTCGACCTGTCCCCAAATGAATATAATTGATTCAGAGTTTGTTTTGATATTTTAACCTGCGTGTCATGATTGCGTTTGGTGTGGGGGGACAAAATACATTTATGCATGATGGCGCACGGGAGCAGCCAGTTTGGGTTCCGTGTTACAGGTTTTTTAAGGCCCAGTGCAGTCAGAATTAAGTTGTTCCTGTGTTTATATCATGTTGCACAACAGCTGATGAAACCAGCAATGTCAAGTGTGAACATTTTTGATCAGTGTTATATCCTGATTGTATTTTCAGCCAGAAAATATCTAGTATTAGAATGTACCAAAATAGAGCTTTTTCAGCAAAAATGTCTTAACCCGAGCCTGGCTGGCTACTTTTCCGATTTGGCTGGCTACTCCATGTGCTTGTGGAAAACAATGTATGCTGTTTAGTGTGAAGGAGCGCAGGGATAACTTAGGGGTGGAATGAGTCACTCTGATCGGGAAGGTGAGCCCTGTATGTTGGGGCTGGTGCCTGCCTAGCATGTTAGCACTCTAATGCCAATTGACTTACCTACGGTGATGGAGGCCAGCCGGAGATGAGTCAGCATGAGGCAACAGAGGGTGTACATAGTCCATCATCTTTTTGTCCCAACAAGGCAACAAACCTAACCAACTGAGCTAATTGATCAGTTCAGTGATTGAATTTAACATGGCTGGTCTTCCAGATCAGTTCAATCAAAAACATGGCATGCAAGGACTAGGGTTGAGAGTCCTGTATTGTATGTTGGCACACAACGACTAGTGTTGAGAGTCCTGTACTGTATGTTGGTACTCAAGGACTAGGGTTACACCAGAGAGGAAGGTTTATTCTCAATACCTCCCCTTAGCCCTCCCCCTCGTTTTAGAGGGTCGCTCGGTGGAGGAGTGGCACTCAAATGGAGCAACTAGTGGTAGGGAGAGGTAAATTACAACTAGTGGTAGGGAGAGGTAAATTAGGCCTAGGGAATGGGACATCACTCCATCAGTTGCGCACATCAGAAACTGACAACGGATATCACTCAATTCATTGGCGACGAGCCTTGTGTTTTTCACAATGCCTGTACTGGTGGCAGTAATAGCTTTCCTTATATTTCTCGTGCAACAAATATGTACTTACCATATGAGCAACAAATGAGAACAGCAGAAAAACAATATGCCCGTAATATACCCATCCTCTGGTTGTGGTTCAAAGTGGAGGAGTACTGAAGCTGGACTTTCATTCCATAGCAGTTTAACAGTCGCATTTCCTTCACTCAGTCAGTACCAGTGGAAGTACTGTTCTGAAAAAACCTACACTCGATCCCTCCGATGTCAACAACTACAGACCAGTATCCCTTCTTTCTTTTCTCTCCAAAACTCTTGAACGTGCCGTCCTTGGCCAGCTCTCCCGCTATCTCTCTCAGAATGACCTTCTTGATCCAAATCAGTCAGGTTAAGACTAGTCATTCAACTGAGACTGCTCTTCTCTGTATCACGGAGGCGCTCCGCACTGCTAAAGCTAACTCTCTCTCCTCTGCTCTCATCCTTCTAGACCTATCGGCTGCCTTCGATACTGTGAACCATCAGATCCTCCACTCCACCCTCTCCGAGTTGGGCATCTCCGGCGCGGCCCACGCTTGGATTGCTTCCTACCTGACAGGTCGCTCCTACCAGGTGGCGTGGCGAGAATCTGTCTCCTCACCACGCGCTCTCACCACTGGTGTCCCCCAGGGCTCTGTTCTAGGCCCTCTCCTATTCTCGCTATACACCAAGTCACTTGGCTCTGTCATAACCTCACATGGTCTCTCCTATCATTGCTATGCAGACGACACACAATTAATCTTCTCCTTTCCCCCTTCTGATGACCAGGTGGCGAATCGCATCTCTGCATGTCTGGCAGACATATCAGTGTGGATGACGGATCACCACCTCAAGCTGAACCTCGGCAAGACGGAGCTGCTCTTCCTCCCGGGGAAGGACTGCCCGTTCCATGATCTCGCCATCACGGTTGACAACTCCATTGTGTCCTCCTCCCAGAGCGCTAAGAACCTTGGCGTGATCCTGGACAACACCCTGTCATTCTCAACTAACATCAAGGCGGTGGCCCGTTCCTGTAGGTTCATGCTCTACAACATCCGCAGAGTACGACCCTGCCTCACACAGGAAGCGGCGCAGGTCCTAATCCAGGCACTTGTCATCTCCCGTCTGGATTACTGCAACTCGCTGTTGGCTGGGCTCCCTGCATGTGCCATTAAACCCCTACAACTCATCCAGAACGCCGCAGCCCGTCTGGTGTTCAACCTTCCCAAGTTCTCTCACGTCACCCCGCTCCTCCGCTCTCTCCACTGGCTTCCAGTTGAAGCTCGCATCCGCTACAAGACCATGGTGCTTGCCTACGGAGCTGTGAGGGGAACGGCACCTCAGTACCTCCAGGCTCTGATCAGGCCCTACACCCAAACAAGGGCACTGCGTTCATCCACCTCTGGCCTGCTCGCCTCCCTACCACTGAGGAAGTACAGTTCCCGCTCAGCCCAGTCAAAACTGTTTGCTGCTCTGGCCCCCCAATGGTGGAACAAACTCCCTCACGACGCCAGGACAGCGGAGTCAATCACCACCTTCCGGAGACACCTGAAACCCCACCTCTTTAAGGAATACCTAGGACAGGATAAAGTAATCCTTCTACCCCCCCTTAAAAGATTTAGATGCACTATTGTAAAGTGGCTGTTCCACTGGATGTCATAAGGTGAATGCACCAATTTGTAAGTCGCTCTGGATAAGAGCGTCTGCTAAATGACTTAAATGTAATGTAAATGTTCTGAAGTCATCAAACCGGCACTAGGCTACAGTCATAGATAGACGCTCCGCTCCGTGTGGCAGATATCTAGGCTAGTCAATGAAATTAAAATGACAAAACTAAAAGTTAAATGAGAAAGACAGGCTACAACACCAAGAGCCAACAGGTAGGCTGCCACTTAAAACTCTGAATGTAGTTGTTATTTGCTATAGAAAGGAATGGAAAGCACACAGCTAAAGTTATGAAGTCTCAATTAGTCTAGCTAACGTTAGCTAGCAAGCTAAGCTAGTTTCTCTCAGTTGATGCAGTCAAGACAGATACTATGTAATCAGATGAGTTGAATAACGAGCAAAAAGCTTACCACTGCAAGTCAACATGGTTGCCTTCTCTCTCCCCCGGTTACTCTCAGACACACACAACAAGGCCACATGACATACAATTGAAGTCAGAAGTTTACATACACCTTAGCCAATAGATTTAAACTCGGTTTTTCACAATTCCTGATATTTAATCCTAGTAAAAAATTATGTCTTAGGTCAGTTAGGATCACCAATTTATTTTAAGAATGTGAAATGTCAGAATAATAGAATAATAGTAGAGAAAAATATTTATTTCAGCTTCTATCTCTTTCATCACATTCCCAGTACACTCAATTAGTATTTGGTAGCATTGCCTTCAATTGTTTAACGTGGGTCAAACGTTTCAGGTAGCCTTCCACAAGCTTGCCACAATAAGTTGCATGAATTTTGGCCCATTCCTCCCAACAAAGCTGGTGTAACTGAGTCAGGTTTGTAGGCCTCCTTGCTCGCACACGCTTTTTCAGTTCTGCCCACACATTTTCTGTAGGATTGAGGTCAGGGCTTTGTGATGTCCACTCAAATACCTTGACTTTGTTGTCCTTAGGTCATTTTGCCACAATATTGGAAGGAAATCTAGGGTCATTGTCCATTTGGAAGACCCACTTGCGACCAAGCTTTAACTTCCTGATTGATGTCTTCATATATTACTTCAACATATCCACATAATTTTCCTTTCCTCATGATGTCATCTATTTTGTGAAGTGCACCAGTCACTCCTGCAGCATAGCACCCCCACAACATGATGCTGCCACCCCCGTGCTTCATAGTTGGGATGGTGTTCTTCGGCTTGCAAGCCTCCCCCTTTTTCCTCCAAACATAACGATGGTCATTATGGCCAAACAGTTCTATTTATGTTTCATCAGACCAGAGGTAATTTCTCCAAAAAGTATGATCTTTGTCTCCATGTGCAGAGTCTGGCTTTTTTAAGGCGGTTTTGGAGCAGTGGCTCCTTCCTTGCTGAGCGGCCTTTCAGGTTATGTCGATATAGGACTCGTTTTACTGTGGATATAGATACTGTTGTACCTGTTTCCTACAGCATCTTCACAAGGTCCTTTGCTGTTGTTCTGGGATTGATTTGCATTTTTGCACCAAAGTACGTTCATCTCTAGGAGACAGAACGTGTCTCCTTCCTGAGCAGAATGACGGCTCTGTGGTCCCATGGTGTTTAAACTTGCGCACTATTGTTTTACAGATGAACATAGTACCTTCAGGCATTTGGAAATTGCTCCCAAGGATGAACCAGACTTGTGGAGGTCTGCCAATTTTTTTCTGAGGTCTTGGCTGATTTCTTTAGATTTTCCCATGGTTTCAAGCAGAGGCACTGAGTTTGAAGGTAGGCATTCAAATACATCCACAGGTACACCTCCAATTAACTCAAATGATGTCAATTAGCCCATCAGAAGCTTCTAAAGCAATGTCATCATTTTCTGGAAATTTCTAAGCTGTTTAAAGGCACAGTCTTAGACACTTAGTATATGTAAACTTCTGACCCACTGGAACTGTGATACATTGAATTATAAGTGAAATAACCTGTCTGAAAAATTACTTGTGTCATGCACAAAGTAGATGTCCTAACCAACTTGCAAAAACTATAGTTTGTTAACAAGAAGTTTGTGGAGTGGTTGAAAAATGAGTTTTAATGAGTCCAAACTAAGTGTATGTAAACTTCCGACTTCAACTGTAGGTATGCACGTCAGCGTAGACATCGGTTTCGCACATCGGGGTTAAACTAGACATCGGTCGATACCGATGTTGGCATTTTTAGCTAATAATCGTCCGATTCCAATATGTTCACCAATATATCGTGCATCCCTAATTACAAGATACAAATGTCACGCCCATCAGCAAGCTAAATGTATGGCTAGTTGGTTAATGTTAGCTAGTCAGCATGTTAAATAGCGATTTTCATAAATGAACTTCATGACCAATAAATATGCATAATCCTTTTCTGAATTAATATATTCCTCTTAACTGTACATTTTTTGCATGACTTGTTATGACGTTATAATTACTTACGTTTGCTTCCATCATAGTATATTTGCCAGCCACCTTCCTGAAGCAACTTTAGAGACTTCGGTCGCAGTGCTTCATGGGTGTTCTGATAACCACTAGATAGAAAATCTGCATGTCAATTTGCATCGTTTGGAGGGACAACTACAGGGCTAAAAGGCACTACCCCTTGCTCAAAGTTGAATTGGAACACTACTCCGACTTGATGCGGCTCGCGGGATGGCTAAGGGTGGGACTAAGCCTGAAGAGGCGAAGCGAGAGGGTTTACTCCGCCCAAAATCTGTCCACACTTAGTAGATTATTAAGCAAGTGAGGTGTTTTTGTATGGGGGTCAATGAGAGTTTAGTCAATATAAAAATGTATTGCTATTGTGATAAGTGAGTCTTTTTGATCTAACAGCCATTTCGTAATGCGTAGCATGTTACGGGTATACTGCCGTAAGTGTGACACAAGTGACATCCAGGCAACTTTGAGAAAAAATACTTCATATCAGAGTTGTCCCTGTCAGAACTCGTGACAGTCTATGCATATTCATGAGGTTAGCATAGCATCTCACTCTACATTGAATAAAGGCGGTTGACGGCTCATCGAATATTCACAAAAAGTATTAAATAACGGAGATCTATACGCCAATCACCAGAGAGGAATAGACAGGAGCTCGACAGCCTGCCATTCCGCTCTGTGGATAACGAATCCCATTGTTAGGGGGGAGATGCGTAATCCCATCATTATATCCAGTATCTCTGGTTATACCCAAACTCTAGTCTATACCCAGAGTTTCTGTTGAGGGTTTCTGATGAGTTTCCTCTGAGAAGTAATAGTTACGATATTGTAACGATCCCGTTACAACCGTTTCTGTGCCCATTCAAACAAAATAACCATATTTTGCAGTTCCAGAAGCCATACAACACAGAAATTACACTTTGCAACCACATAAGCAAAAGTTATGGGTATTTTCATGCTCATCGTGTTGATGGAATTGTGTTCCATCGCGACGACCAAATTACATGATGGGAGAGAAGAGGGAGAGAGGAGATGGCTTCATTTATCTCCCTATCACACACACACACCCGCGCACACACACGGTTCCTGAAACAATTACGCTTTTCCTGGAGTTGAAGCAAACCAGTAAATAATCCTGCAGTGAGAATTTAGCCTGTTCCCTCCAGTCCCCTGAACTATATAAATAGTGAGAATTTAGTCTGTTCCCTCCAGTACCCTGTACTATATAAATAGTGAGAATTTAGCCTGTTCCCTCCAGTCCCCTGAACTATATAAATAAAGTGAGAATGGCTCTATTGACATCACAGTAAAAACAAATGAGGTGTGAGAAGGCAACTTGCACAGCTGAAATGGAACCCTATTTTCCTATAGAGCGCACTACTTTTGATTGGGCCCATAAGACTCTGGTCAAAAGTAGTGCACTATATAGGGAATAGGGAGCCATTTCTGGGTGTTGCGATAAAAAAAAAAAAAAGCTTAGGGGGGAGGGAAAACAAAGCTTCTAGTTAGGAAGCCATCTGTATTGAGCTAACAGGCCAGGGTATTGTATTATATGGTCTGTCCACGTGAGAGAAGGCAGGTTTAGGTTTAATCAATGGTTAAAGCATTTGACTGGGCTTAGAGATGGATCTTTGAAACAGCACTGGAGAGAGGGTGAGAGGCTGTGTGTGGTGTGAGAGAGGTGTGGGAGAGGGTTGTTTCCGAGGCATTAGACAGAGCGGTGTTAGGTTCGCAGCTTTGACGAAAAACAATGTTGAACAGCCCAAGCTAGTCCCACTGCGGATTAGTTTAGTGTGTGTGTGTCTGTATGCATGTGTTCTCTACACTGTTTCGGTGTGCTTTACACTGTAAACTTTACACTGTTTCATGTGTGTGTGTGTGTGTGTGTATGTGTGCGTATCTACTTGCACTCCCCCTAGGCCAAGGGCGGGGCGGCAGGTAGCCTAGTGGTTAGATTCGTTGGGCCAGTAACTGAAAGGTTGCTAGATCGAATCCCTGAGCTGACAAGGTGAAAATCTGTCATTCTGCCCCTGAACGAGGCAGTTGACCCACAGTTCCTAGGCCGTCATTGTAAATAAGAATTTATTCTTAACTGACTTGCCTAATTAAATTTTTAAAAATAAAAAATATGGTTGTGAAGCTGAGAGTCAAGAACAGCATTAGATGTGACAGGAAACCATGTTTTGCTTTTCACACTGTCAGGCCCATGATCACACTCCTAGCTAAAGAGCAGTAGGGAGTGTGTTGTAGTGAGCCTCAACTACTGTAGCCCTGGACAGAATTACGACTGGGTGAAGTCAACCCGTGCAAAATGAAACGATCTGGCAAGTTGTGAGGCCTGGAACGTTCTGAACACACCTGAGAAGCTAGACACTCTTTTCTCTTCTCCTGAAAGTTTAAAATCCCTCGTTCCTTAGATTTAGTCAAATCTCAGGGCATTGCCTACAGAAATGGAGCAAACTCGGCATCTACCCATCCCAAACCACGCAGGTGGACAAGCAGGAAAACAAGAAAGCAAGGCTCCAGGATGGCTTCAAAGCGAAGGTCCCTGAACACAGGGGTAATAAGAGCAGCCTTTGGCCTTACGACTGGGTCAGACAGTAGCAGTAAACTTTTCAAAGCTACAGCGTGACAACTCGGATGTGTGTGTCTCTCTCTCTGTGCATGTGTGCACTGCCAGCCCTCCAGTCAGGCGATCTCATACTGTAATTAGGTCAGATTCACTTCCAAGGGTAATAAGCATCATCCATGCTGCAGTAGCCGCAGGGGGGGGGGGGCAAAAATGTGTTGAACACCCTGCCATTGTACTGAGGGGAGTGCACGATTTGTTAGAACATCCTAACTTAGCCTTGGGGGAGTGCACGATTTGTTAGAACATCCTAACTTAGCCTTGGGGGAGTGCACGATTTGTTAGAACATCCTAACTTAGCCTTGGGGGAGTGCACGATTTGTTAGAACATCCTAACTTAGCCTTGGGGGAGTGCACGATTTGTTAGAACACCCGGACATTAGTTCACAAACCTAACCTGAGGGTTTAATTCTTGAAAATACCCTTGTTCTACCAATTTAGGTCCGGTGTTTGGGTTGTTAAAGTTGTGTCTATCGCGTAGTAAGGCAACACAAAGGTTTATAAACAGTCTACCTCTCCTTCTGCCATCCCACTCTCTCTTTCTTCGTCATGCTTTGTTTTCCTGCCCTGTAATTGATAAGTCAATATACTGTAACTCTGTACACGGTGACGGGAGGTGACGAGAGAGAAGCCCGGCACAGGATTGTAGGTTTACTTTAGCTCTGTTCTCCCTCGGTCTTCTTTAGCACCTCTAGCAAGTCACAAGCTGTGACATGGGACCTGCTAGTTTGTTTGTTTAGATTACTCTCGTTCCCTCTCCATCGCCCTTGTCTTGACACTCATCTGCATCGGGTGGTGATTTCACCTTGTAATGGGAGAGTTGATACACTGTACATTTGCCCCTGTCAAAGGAGTCAGTGTCACCCACACATGCAGGTGCACACGCAAGCATACACACTCATAAATAGACACAAAGAATGGCTATGGTCAAATGGCAGAAGAACCTATCATGCATATGACATAAGTGACCCATAGGACCCAGCTTATGGTGTATAAGCTCCTAAGAAACCTAGCAGGTTGGCATCCGCCATGGGAATGAGTTCAGTTCACTAGATAGCATTGGCAGACGCTGTCTGTCCTTCACTGTACATTCACAGTACATCCCGTTTTAGACTCCCGCTGCCTCTGGCATTCTGGGAGAGCGGAGTGGAGTGCTTTCTTTCTCTCCCTCGCTCTCTCTCTCTCGGTTTATCCTTCTGTGCCTGACTGCCAGCTCGGAACACAGACTTCTGGTGTCCGTGGGTTGGCACCAAAAAGTCAAAGAGCCAAAGTGTGACCTTGCAGGCCTGAGATCTGTGCTGTAGAGCCTTAGCCAAATGGCATTGACAATGGCCACAGGATTTGGCTATACAGCAAAAACTAATCTGGGACCAGGCTACGGTGTTGCTACTTCCCTAAAAACTATTTAGCCAGACACTTGAGACCAAAGCTGTTTGTTGTTTCCTTCTTCTCCTTTGTTTGACCAGAGTGATGCTCCATTCTCTTTGGGCTTCTCCGTCAGACACGGAGGCCTTGGCCAGGTTCCTGTCTCAGATGGTTTTTCTTTCCACTCCTTGCAGGCTAAATTTAGACCTGATGCTGCCCGGCTTTTGTGCTGCGGCCTCAGTTGACAGAAAAAAGAAAGAAAGAGAGACATAGAGAAAGCGAGAGAGAAAGAGAGATTGCGTGCCTCAGAGCCATCGAACGTCTATCCAACAAAAAAACTTCCCCAAATAAAAACGGAGGTCTCCTCTTCTGCCCTTCAAAATGCGAGAAAACCGAGATGTCTTGATGTCGAGTAACACAAAAAAAACAAGACAAGACTTCTGTTCAGTAAGCGTTATTTATTTCTGACATGCTTCTCTTCCTGACAACTCAATACCAGAGAATAAACTCATCCACCCTTTGTAAAGTGAGGGATGGGGGAGTTACCCTACATATTCAAAGGAAATAATCTCTCATCTTCACAGATTTCTAAAAATATCCATGAGGACTTAATGTACCCTGTATTGTAAGGGGATCTCACGAACGGTGCTAAATCGATCATGGACATGGCACGTCACGCATTGGCTGTATTCTAATTCTCAGCAATTCACCAAGACAGTAGGCTTATTCCATAAGAGCTCAGTTCATCAAGAGAGTAGACCTACTTCATAAGAGCCACTTGACTAAATACCCTGTAACAACACTTGTGTAATAGTACATGCTGGAACAGTACTGGAGCTAAAAACCCAGTGCCAGGCCAGAAGCTTTGAAGTGTGTGGTTAAGAAGAGTCCGCCCATGGGCCCTGAGAACAGTGCCAAAGAGCCCCATCCTCCCTCCATGGTCAGAATTCAATTAGGAAAGGAGGGATAGGATCACTGCCGACGTTCCTGAATCCCCTCCAGATTCTTCCTCTCTCCTTCCCTCCCTCTCTGAACTCAGAAGAGCCAAGACTGCATCAGCAGAGCAGTCCCAGGAAGTTGCAAGAACGGAACTCAACTCAACAGAACCCTTTCGCAACTCCGGGCGGAGTTCATGCATGCTGCGCTACGCAGAAAGAACCGAGCAGGGGGAAGGAAAAATAATAATAGCCTCGGGTGTAGTAGTGTTTTTACCGGCAAGCTGTTGCCACACACCACACTCTTGGACGATTAATATTTATTATGTGGTGCCCGCCGAGCGAGCGAAGCCTAAAGCCCAGGGGGATGGAGTAAGCTGCCTGGCATACTCCCCCATCCCCTTCTACAGCGCTGTGATAAAGAATGTTCGCTCTTCATTGAGCTTCATTTCTGTGAACAAATCAGCTAACACGAGAAAGAAATCTATTGACTTGGCTGTTAGAATATAGCCTCCTTCCAGATTGGTTTGTGCCGTCTTGCCAAATGCTATGGTCATTGTCAAGCCGGCTAAAAGCGTGTGGCTAATACAGGAGGGAGGGACATCCATTGGTTTGGATGACAGAATGTACTATACGGATAGTAAAAGTTACTTAGACTAGTGTATACTGTACGCAGTATAGCCTGCACTCACATGCCTCCTATCACTGATCGGAAATCGCACCAATCGTCCTTCAGATATTCCTCTTGGACAATTACCGACTTGTTAAGTCAGTAGGCAACAAATTGACTGTAACTTTGTTCACCGTTTCAACCGTGTTCACCGTTTTCACAGCTCGCGGCCCGATTTCTCTTAAAGCCACATGATCAGATATGTTCCTGTCTCTAGTGTGAACATCTACAACTGATGTTTCTCTTGAGGAGATATGAATGTGTATTCCTGTCCTGGTTCGACAGATCTGTTTCTGCCTCTGAACGCGGCGTTGCCGGGGGTACATTGCCGGAGTAGAGGAGAACAGGGGAGGGAGGGTGAGCCAAGACCAGGGCCAGACCGTTCTCAAAACACCAGTGGAGAGAGGGAGCTGGAAAGAAGACAAGACTGCACACAACCACAACCAGCCATTTACATCAGAGACACACACTTCACTCTCAATCTTCTCTTTACTGCTGTTTTTTTTTTTGCATATGGTTTTAACCCGAACTGACACCAGTATTATGATTGCAGTGCAGGCAGTCATGTGTCAGCGTGCAGTTATGCCGCAAAAAAAGTTCAGCTGTAATAGAGCTTTTATAACCATTATAGCATGTCTTGAAGCAGAGCTGTTAAAGTACTGTTCTGACACTGAAATGAAGGAGCTGTCATAATCTCAGCAAGGGAAGGGGTGTGGTTGTAAACATACTGCCAGCTCATCCTCTCTCTTTCACTCTCTCTCTGCTCTCTTTCCTTCTCCCTCTCCATTTCTGACTCTCTGAGTGAGGAAAAATGTATAGAAGCCAATGATGATACTGGAGACTTCCTGTTTCAGCATTATCACATAGCCTACTTAACCACAGAAGCAGTCCAATATTGCTGAACTACTGAGGATAAAGAAAGGATTTGATGGAAGAGCTTAAGCTTCGTTTTTAACCAACTATGGGTAGGGTTACTTACCATATCATTCTGACTCCTCTTTTAGCATTTATTTGACTCTAAAAATTATTGTCATATAGGCTACGAAGACTAATTTTGGGGTTGCTCATTCTGGTTCTCCACACAAAATGATGACCGCGTGTAATATGTGGCATACAATATAGGATGCTTGTTATAGGATGTGAAAAAGACAGAATCGTGTCCTGCCAAAGGTTATCAGTGCTATCCTTTTCCATATCTGTACGGAAACAATCGCTGAACCTTTCCTTGAAAACGTGACACCGATTACCATATGACTTGCCATTGACAAAGACATTAGCTGCGCCTCATTCAAATGTGTTAGAACCAAAGGACAACACCCCTACAACATTTTATTTATATTATATTCCGTTCTATTCCCTCTCCTTCTGTAGGCCTATCATAATAAATAGACCTTTGAAATGACGAGGTAATATCTCTTGGAAAATACTTTGTTATTGAATATCGACCAATTAAAGTGAATTAGGGAACTTACTGTTTACACGTTTTTAGATCATGTCCTTAAAACCAGTTAACTGTGCAGGAGTGTCTAATATGAAGACAAAATGACCAACAACAAAAAAAGGTAACAGGCTATTACAAATAGTGTAATAACTAGGCCTTTAATCAGTCAGGAACATGCTGTCCCTGACACATTTCTTAAGAACATAAACATTGAAACAATTGTCTGCTTACCTTCAACGTCTCTCCACGTTTAAAACTCAACTCATCATCTGCAGTGGCTTTGAAATCGTATTTGGCAATGGCCTCCATGGTGAGGATTGTTGGAACACTTGTATGCGGTGTTGAGGAACGCACAAGTACCCTTCTGAAGTCTTTCAATGGAGTTTATTCTTCCAAGGAATTATGAAAATTATTAACAATGTCAGAAAAAAAAACAGAAAAGCTCCGGTCCCGTTTTCCCCCTGGTCTGACCAGTCACTCCGAGTAGCGCAAATACCCTCACTCGCTGCACGCCGCTACAAACCTGTGAATAAGAACGCAGATAGAGAACCTGAGACGATGTAGCAGTAAAGCAACATTAACCAACACCGAAAAACAACGCACTAATATGATAGCTTGTGATGTGATGCCGCGCCCACAGACAATACTAGCATTCTGAGGCTCGCACAATAAAAGGAGGAAGGATATAATCTGATTGACGTTTCCTCAGACCAACTACAGCACATCATCTCCACAATTGACCAATCGGATGTGAGAATACTGTCATATCCAATAGGTGTACTGGAGCTGTGCAAAACCAATGGGATTGCTAATTTACACGCTTTGTAGAGGATGTTTGACAGGCAGATGTGGTTGATGACTCAACTCGAGCTAAATGTAGAATGTCTCATTTCGACTCAAAATCGTTTTGTGTCTGGTACAATGTTTTCTGCCCTCTTCCCTTGCCATTAGCCTACATCAATATTTTGTATAAATGTCCAGCTCATTCGAGTGAAACATTGGGGAATAAAAACAAAGACATGCGATAGTTGTAACAATGCAATAAATGATTGTTTCCAAGTTTGACAAGCAACAGTTTGTTACAAAGTTAAAAGTAACCTAGTTGTCACAATTGCTAAAACTTAGAAAGGAGACTTGTAGGCCTACTTTAGCTCCAACACAAGAAAGATGACGAAGATACGACTAATTAGGCTATTGTTGTGCTAGTCCTACAATGTAGGCTAATTAAACAAGAATATAGGCTACATCATTTCAAAAAGGTGAACGACGGTACACCAGGACTTGCATGAAGCTAAAGTGAAACTATTCAGGTCTCCTAGGCCTAGTCCACCTACCTACATTTAATGTTACCTTGTTTCTGCTTGCTATCCCTTGAAATTCTACAAACACGTGTTATTAGTAGGCTATCCACTTCCTAGAAAGTGAGCTCTGTATATAGGAAGCTTCCTATCGCGACATTTTGGGAATACTTAAATCTGCACAGAAATGATCCCACTCCCCTGACCCACTTCTCTCTCACACGCTCTCAATTAAATTACATTAAATTCAAGGGTCTTTATTGGCATGGGAAACATATGTTAACATTTCCAAAGCAAGTGAAGTAGATAATATACAAAAGTGAAATAAACAATAAAAACGAACAGTAAACATTACACTCCCAGAAGTTCCAAAAGAATCAGGACATTACAAATGTCATATTATGTATATATACACAGTGTTGTAACAATGTACAAATGGTTAAAGTACAAAAGAGAAAATAAATAAGCATAAATATGGGTTCTATTTACAATGGTGTTTGTTCTTCACTGGTTGCCCTTTTGTTGTGGCACCAGGTCACACATCTTGCTGCTGTGATGGCACACTGTGGTATTTCACCCAGTAGATATGGGAGTATATCAAAATCGGGTTTGTTTTGGATAAGAGCGTCTGCTAAATGACTTAATTGTAAATGTAAATGTTTTCAAATTCTTTGTGGATCTGTGAAATCTGAGGGAAATATGTGTCTCTAATATGGTTATACATTGGGCAGGAGGTTAGGAAGTGCAGCTCAGATTCCACCTCATTTTCTGGGCAGTGTGCACACAGCCTGTCTTATCTTGAGAGCCAGGTCTGCCTACGGCGGCCTTCCTCAATAGAAAGGCTATGCTCACTGAGTCTGTTTTCCTTAAGTTTGGGTCAGTCACAGTGGTCAGGTATTCTGTCACTGTATACTTTCTGTTTCGGGCCAAATAGCATTCTAGTTTGCTCTGTTTTTTTGTGATTTTTTCCAATGTTTCAAGTAATTATCTTTTTGTTTTCTCATGATTTGGTTGGGTCTAATTGTGTTGCTGTCCTGGGGCTCTGTGAAGTGTGTTTGTGAACAGAGCCCTAGGACCAGCTTGCTTAGGGGGATTCTTCTCCAGGTTCATCTCTCTGTAGGTGATGGCTTTGTCTCTCTCTCTATGCAATTCAAAGGGCTTAATTGGCATGGGTAACATGTTCAGATTGCCAATGCAAGTGGAATACATGATACACAAAAGTGAAATAAACAATCAGAACAGTAAACATTAAACTCTCAAAAGTTTCTTGAAGAATAGAGACATTTCAAATGTTATACATCTGGCTATGCACAGTGTTGTAACAATGTGAAAGTAGTTTAAGAACAAAAGGGGGAAATAAATAGACAGATGAGTATTGTTTGTATTTAAAATGGCTTTTTTGCTTTACTGGTTGCCCTTTTGTGGCAACTGGTCACAAATCTTGCTACTGTGATGGCACACTGTGTGTGGTATTTAACCTTATAGATATGGGAGTTTATCAAAATAGGATTTGTTTTCAAACTCTTTGTGGATCTATGTAATCTGAGGGAAATGTGTCTCTAATTGGCATTGGCAATGCTCCTTATCACTGCACTCTAGACTCCTCTGTAAACTGGTCATCTCTGTTCTGCCAGTCACATTCTGTTAAAGGTCCCCAAAGCACACACATCCCTGGGTCGCTCATCTTTTCAGTTCGCTGCAGCTAGCAACTGGAACGAGATGCAACAAACACTCAAACTGGACAGTTTTATCTCAATCTCTTCATTCAAAGACTCAATCATGGACACTCTTACTGACAGTTGTGGCTGCTTTGCGTGATGTACTGTTGTCTCTCCCTTCTTGCCCTTTGTGCTGTTGTCAATGCCCAATAATGTTTGCACCCTGTATTGTGCTGGTACCATGTGGTGTTGCTTCCATGTTGTTGTTATGTTGTGTTGCTACCATGCTGTGTTGTCATGTGTTGCTGCCTTGCTATGTTGTTGTCTTAGGTATCTCTTTATGTAGTGTAGTGTTGTCTCTCTTGCCGTGATGTGTGTTTTGTCCTATATTTTTATTGAATTTATTTTTAAACCCAGCCCCCGTCCCCGCAAGAGGCCTTTTGCCTTTTAGTAGGCCGTCATTGTAAATAAGAATTTGTTCTTTAACTGACTTGCCTTGTTAAATAAAGGTTAAACAAATAACAAAAATAAGACATACATTTGGCAAACGGTTAGAAAGTGCATCTCAATTTCCATCTCATTTTGTGGAAACTGAATATTCCTTCATTTTGAATATTCTTTCATTCAGTCACAGTGATCAGGTATTCTGCCACTGTGTACTACTCTTTGTTTAGGGTCAAATAGCATTCCAGTTTGCTGTTTCTTTGGTTAGCGCTTTCCAATGTGTCAAGTAATTATATTTTTGTTTTCTAAAGATCTCTCTCTCTCTCACACACACACACACAAACACACACTTTTGTATGAATATGCATGTGTGAAGAGTAGAAGACAACATTTAGTTTGGCTCTAGACCTCACCTGTTGTAGATGTGTCATAAGGTGTAGGGACTCCATAGCAGGGACTACTGGGCCATCTAGTGGTACAAAATTTGAATAAATTGTGAAATGATACAGAAGAAAAAATATGCAGATAATTTGATAGGCTCCATACAGATAATTGCCAAAATAATGGAAACACTTGAATAAATGAGGGATACAAAATATATTGAAAGCAGGTGCTTCCACACAGGTGTGGTTCCTGAGTGAATTAAGAAATTAACATCTCATCATGCTTACTACCCTGCAACACTACAGACATCGGACTTCCAGCATTGCCATCAGCAATCAGCAACCCCCACTCCGGAGGATCTGCAGCACACCTGATAAATTGAAATAAATGTGCCAACTGTAGTGTCTTAACACTTAGTACTTATTTATGTAATAAGAAAGACTCTGAATACAAGCAATTGAACTGGAGCTTCACATTTACTCAAACAGGTTAGTACCAGAATAACATAGAACAATTACTGCGTATGACCAAGGGCGCTTCATCCTTAAAGGGGACATCCGTAATTAACAGAACATAACATTCCTTCTCTTATACAATCAGAGTTACTTTTACCAAACCACAACTGAAACATTTCCCAGAACTTGTTGTAGTTATTTTGCATCTTTTAATTTGAACTTGAACAGTTAGTTTTTGTTTGTTTGTTTATAAGTCTAGTCTGTCTGGTGGACGGTGCCTTCGTTCTGGGTAGCGCCTCAGATTGTCTGGAGGCTCCTGAACATCCTCAGTGTGTGCTTGTTCCATTATAGCGTCTGCTATAGCAGCACCTTCATCAACACGTTCCCTTCTTTCAGCCTGGGGTCTCTCTACTGCCCCACCGTCCTCTACAGTTCCTTGTGTGTCACTCTCGGGAGCTCTCTGTGCCTGTTCTCTCTCGATTGTTGTGCTGTTTTCCGTGGAATGCATTTGGTTAATGTGACGCCGCCACATTATGTCTGGGCTCACTTGAACCTGGTAAGTTCTGGGTCCCGTTTGTGTGTGTACGGTCCCTCTTGTCCATTTCCCTCCTCTTCTGTAGTCTCGCACCATCACTTCCTGTCCTGTTTGGAGATGGCGCTCCCGGCCACCGGAGAGCATCTTGGCTTGTTTGTTCAGCACTTCATTACGCCTGTTTGGCTTCATGATGTCCAGCTGTGTGTGGAGAGGCCTCCCGAACATCAGTGCGGCTGGGCTTTCATTTGTTGTGGCATGTGGGGTGTTTCGGTAGGAGGCCAGGAACTTGGCCCGTTTTGTTTGCAAAGTCCCTTCGTCTCGTTTTGCTGCACGGAGTCCTCGCTTCAGAGTTTGCACAAAGCGTTCTGCCAGCCCATTGGTGGCAGGGTGGTACGGAGCTGAAGTTGAGTGTTTGATTCCATTTACTGACATGAATCTTGTAAACTTGTCACTTACAAAAGCTTGTGCGTTGTCACTTACCAGCTGCAGTGGCAAACCGAAGCGTGCAAACGTTGTTCTGAGACACTCTATCGTCTGAGCTGAGGTGGAGGAGTCAGTGCAAAACACCTCTGGCCATTTGGAATGGGCATCAACTATAACCAGAAACATGTGCTTTTCAAAAGGACCAGCGTAGTCCACATGAATTCTCTGCCATGGCTCTGCGGGCCATTCCCATGGGTGAACTGGGACAGGAGCAGGCATGTGAAGGGTTTCCAAACATCCACTACAGTTCTTTGCCATATTTTCTATCTGTTGGTCCAGACCTGGCCACCAGAAGTGGCTCCTTGCGAGCAGCTTCATTTTGACAATTCCAACATGACCTTCATGTAGTTGCTGCAAGACTCGATGTTGGCATTTCTGGGATATCATGACTCTCATTCCCCACATCAAACATCCCTGGTACGTTGTAATTTCGTTTCTCCGCTGGAAATACGGAGTCAGCTCCTTTCTGCCAGTAGCTGGCCATCCTGACATGGTGTAGGTGTACACTTTTGACAAGGTCACATCTTTCCTTGTCTCATGTTTGATAACTGTGCTTGTGACCGGTAGTGCCTCGAGCTGAGCGGTATGGAACATGTCCACTGCATCCACCCTCCTTTGCCTTTCTCTTGTACATGGCAGTCTGGATAATCCATCTGCATTTGTGTGGAGGGATGACGGCTTAAACTCAATGTCATACATATGACTGGCAAGGAACAGGGCATATCGCTGTAACCTGGCTGCTGTCATTGCCGGAATGCCTTTCTTTGGACTGAAAATGGAAAGCAACGGCTGGTGATCTGTAACCAGTGTGAAACGCTTGCCATATAGGTATGCGTGGAATGTCTTGACGCCCCACACTAGTGCCAGTGCTTCTTTGTCGATTTGTGAGTAGTTTTTCTCTGCATCATTCAATGTTCGTGACGCAAATGCAACTGGCCTCTCTGAGCCATCTTTCAGTGTGTGTGAAAGGACTGCCCCTAATCCATAAGGGGACGCATCACAAGCCAACTTCACTGGCATTTCAGGGTCGTAATGCATCAGGACCTGTTCAGATGTTATGAGGCTGTTTTGCCTCCAGAAATGCATTTTCACATTGCTCTGTCCACCGCCATGTCCTATTCTTTTCCAGGAGCTGATTTAGAGGCTGGAGTACTGCTGAAAGGTTTGGGAGGAATCTTCTGTAGTAATTGATCAGTCCCGTGAAAGATCTCCCTTCTGTGATATTTTGTGGTCGTGGTGCCTGTACCACTGCCTCGATTTTGTCCTGTGTTTTGTGCAATCCATTACAGTCAATCTCATGTCCACAGAAGACAATCTTGTCTTTGAAGAACTCACACTTCTTTAAGTTTGCCTGTAGACCATACTCTTTCAGTCTTTTCAGGACCTCTTCCAGGTTAGCCAGATGCTCTTTGTCGGTGCGTCCTGTTATGATCATGTCATCCAGGATACACTGGGTTCCTGGGATTCCTTGCAAAATCTGGTCAATAGTTCGTTGCCAAATGGCTGGGGCTGATGCAATGCCAAACACCAGGCGGTTATACCTGTATAGCCCTTTGTGTGTGTTTATTGTCAGGTACTGTTTGGAACTCTCTTCAACCGGTAGCTGCAGGTAAGCCTGTTTCAGATCGATTTTACTGAAGTGTTTCCCACCAGCTAGTGCAGCAAAGATGTCATCCAGGCGTGGTAGGGGGTATTGGTCCACATGCAACATTGGATTCACAGTTACCTTGAAGTCCCCACACATTCTAACAGACCCGTCTTTCTTCACAATAGGAACTATGGGTGTGGCCCATTCGCTTCTGTCCACTTTCGTCAGGATCCCTGTATCCTGCAAGCGATCGATTTCCGCTTCCACCTTTGGTCTCAGGGAGTATGGAACAGATCTGGCTTTGCAGAATTTTGGGGTTACATCATCTCTTAGTACAAGTTTTGCTGTGAAGCCTTTTACTGTTCCTATCTGATCACTGAAAACTGTGTTGTATTTATTCCGCAAGTGTTCCAGTGTTTGGTCTGTGCCTTTCTCTTTGGACTTGAACGTGTGGAGCATTTTCAAGTCACACCAATTCAGCTTTATTTTTGAAAGCCATTCTCTGCCAAATAATGGGGGGCTAGTTCCAGGCACCACATACAGCTGTAACTGCTGTGTTTGCCCCCCATAATGCACTCTGACCTGCAACGCCCCCATTGGGCTCAATCTCTCTCCTGAGTATGTCTTTCAGCTTGATAGCCTTAAAGTGCTCATTGTAGACAGGAGTGGAAATTATAGACACTGCAGATCCTGTGTCCAGCTCCATTTTGAGGTGTTTGCCTTCGATATCTGGTGTCACCCATATTATGCTACTGCTGGGAGAAGTCACTGTGTTTAACTCCATTGTACCAATTAATCGTTCATCTGAATCACTGCCACTGTTCCCTGCTAGTGCATTCACAGACCCTTTAATTTTCTCAGTTTTCCTGTTGTGACTGAATTTGGCTTTGCATGCTCTTTGAATGTGCCCCCTTCTACTGCATTTGTGACAAATTTCGTCTTTGAAAGGGCAGTCCTCTGCTCTGTGACCATCTCTGTCACACCTGTTGCATTTTTCGGCCACACGGGGCGTTGTCGACTGCGTGAAAACTTGTGCAGGGAAATTTCTGACAGGTCGGTACTTCTTTTACTTTGCAACTCAAAAGTATCTTTAGTCGCGATTTCCATAGCCACAGCAATTTCAACAGCCTTTGCAAACGTGAGCTCTGATTCTGTGAGCAAACGTTTTTGAATGTGTTCATGTTTCAGTCCACAAACAAATCTATCCCTTAATGTGTCATTTAGGTTCTCTCCCAACTGGCAATGTTCAGACAGTTTCTTCAACACTGCTACATATGTACTAACACCCTCCCCCTCATTCTGATCTCTCTTGTGGAAACGAAAACGTTCCGCGATGAGGAGTGGTTTAGGTGATAGGTGATTTTGCAATATCTCCACAATCTCTGTGAATGTTTTATTTGAGGGCTTCAGAGGGGCAGTCAGATCTCTTAGCAAACTGTATGTTTTTGGGCCAATTAAACTCAACAACGCTGGCACTCTCTTGTTATCAGCAATGTCGTTTGCAATTAAGTACTGTTCCAGTCGTTCAATGTAAGTTGCCCAGTTTTCTTGCGTGTCATCAAACACATCTATTTTCCCGATGCTAGCCATTCTCTTTACCTCCGGCTCCACTGGTCTTTGATCTGCCGCCTCGTTCTCGTCAGCTCTCCCCTCGTCCTCACTGCTTGCTAGCTGTTGTGCTAAAGGGTCAAAATCTTCCTCTCTTCCTACGAACTCCATCTGTATTCGTGATGCACACTGCAGGTAATCATCCTCGTCGCCATTGTAGTGTCTTAACACTTAGTACTTATTTATGTAATAAGAAAGACTCTGAATACAAGCAATTGAACTGGAGCTTCCAGCATTGCCATCAACAATCAGCAACCCCCACCCCGGAGGAGCTGCAGCACACCTGATAAATTGAAATAAATGTGCCAACGATAGAGTTACTGTGGCTGTTCAGAAATAAATGAAATAATTCAAAATAGCCTACTACACCACGAGAAATTTAGCCACAGACAAATAGCTTTTTTTTTTAAATAGCCTAACTGCTGAGTGCAGCCCAATAACAAGGCATAACCTATAGCCGGGAACACGCAGCAAATCTGTCAGTGAACAAAGAACATGCAGACAAAACTGGCCTTTCGCAATATTTCAAATTGTCTTCAATTGCAGGTTGGAAAGCTGTAGGGTACCAAATATTGTTTCACAAAGTAAAGCGAGAGAGAGAAAGGCTTTTGCCATGAGCTCATATGCCCTTACCAGCACGCGAGTTGTGCATCATTGGGTAAATCAGTGAAACTGGAATGCATTTTTTAGGACTATAATTTTTCCTCATATTGTAGCGAGTTGGATGAACGATTTTTTTCAGTAGGAAATTGTTTTCCCCTGCTTTCCCAGTTGTCTTGAATACACTGAAGTCGGAGATTTCCCAACTCCTAATTCCACGTTTTTTTTTGAACGCGGCATTTTAAACGATTATGCCAAAGTCTCCAGTCATGTAAGATGACGTGGAATTGCATGAAATGCGTTTATAAAAGGCCCAACATTTCTCGGACACTAGGCCACATTTTTTTCCCCCCCATGTGTGTAGCTTCGATAAGTTCCTCTACTCTACTGCTCTATGCCACGACGCAAATGTGATGACATGTATGCAACGCTTCACTATAAAGGTGATTTTGTTCTAATGCATCCCGGTACCTCAGATCTCCGAAAAATACTGTCCAACCCATTGGGTATCTCATCGCACCCTCATATGCCATGTCTTGAAATAGGCATATAGACGGACTAAAAGTACATTTATATTCTAAAACTTCTGACAGCCAACTTTCTAACTCCATAACTTTTGGACATTATAGCACTGCAGAAGGCATTAATCATTGAGCCACTGTTAGTTTTGCACTTAAGACATGACTCTGCTTTTATGATGTACAAAGTGCACATTTTGTCTCTTGTATATTCAATTCTGTACATTAGTTTAGTTACAGGCCGGCTACAGGCATAAGCGATATTAACGGTCGCTTGTTTTGGAACTCAGTCGAGGATAGTCGAGTAGAGTAGAATTACACACGGTGCAAGTTCTAAATGTTGTGTATAAACAGTTTCTTGTTTTGTCACTCACTGACAATTAGCCATGTCAGCTAACAAGTTTTTAATTGTAGTAATCATGTCCGAATACCGACCGGGCATGCAGGACATGTGCCCTGGGTCCCTGACCTCCAGGGGGGCCCCATTGATTTTGTTATTGACTGTCACGGTGTATAAATGATTGGAGTCAGGCGCAGGAATACGTTGTAGCTCCCTTCAGTAACCACGAGCACAACCGTTCCTTGATTTTAACTGGCGGCTTTATTCTGTAGTTTTAGTCAGAATTATCACCTTCCGTGAGAACTATAAAGTAAATGAAAAATACAGTTAAGCACACTCTTACAACCTTATCTTACGAGTGACTTATTAGCTTGGTATAACTCTGAAGTGCTTTTACATACACAACAGTTTAACCGGCGTTATAACGGGTTCAGATTAAACACATGAATAAAGGAAAAAATACCTCACTGGCTGCTTATTACAGAAGGGAGGAAATCAAACTTCACACTTATTATTCCTGGCATGAATTCACACTTCATCCTAACATACACTCTTCAACATTTATGAACTACAACCGATGACATGAAAACTTAGCTAACGCAGCGCACGATTGCCTTCCCTCCAAAAGTGTGTTGCAACAATAAGGATCCCCGTTACAACAGTATTAGCTACGTAGTTCCGCTTGTATTATCTTTTCCCCCGCACAGCGGTGTCCAATTCAAACAAAAGACAACGACATAACCTGTAAGTCTAACTGTCAGTTACATACGTAATAGGGGGTTTTAATAGAACATGTCATGAAAGGCATAGGGAAGAATCCCAAAACAAACACGTATACAAAAACACAGGGATGTAACCTAAACAAGAGCCAGGTAATACCTCCAATAAATACACGGGACAAGACCTGTAATAACAAGTGCACAACAACACATGGGACTAGACCTGTAATAACAAGTGCACAACAACACACGGGACTAGACCTGTAATAACAAGTGCACAACAACACACGGGACTAGACCTGTAATAACAAGTGCACAACAACACACGGGACTAGACCTGTAATAACAAGTGCACAACAACACACGGGACTAGACCTGTAATAACAAGTGCACAACAACACATGGGACTAGACCTGTAATAACAAGTGCACAACAACACGGGACTAGACCTGTAATAACAAGTGCACAACAACACACGGGACTAGACCTGTAATAACAAGTGCACAACAACACACGGGACTAGACCTGTAATAACAAGTGCACAACAACACACAGGACTAGACCTGTAATAACAAGTGCACAACAACACACGGGACAAGACCCCTAATAACGAGTACACAATGCACAGGTACTCACAAGACCTACGGACATGGGAACAGTAACCGACAAGACAATGGTGAACAGAGGGCACATACATACAATTACTAATGAGGGGGAATAGGAACCAGGTGTGCGTAATGAAACAGTTCAGTTATACCTAGAGGCTGGTGATATAGACCTCCGGAACTGGTGCATGGAATGAGCAGCAGTACCGGCGGAATCCGTAACAGTCACTCTCACTCACATACCATTAACATGGCATAAGTCATGGCAAAATGTGTAGAATTGCATGAAATAATATAATACAATTGTTACATTTGCTCTCCACCCTATGGCAAAAATGTGTAGAACTGCAGAAATCTTGCTTTAAAACTGCAAAAAAATCTCTGCACCATGGCAAAATAGGTAGAATTGCATTAAATGTGTTATAGAACTGAAACATTTTCTCTACATCCCATTGCAAAATGTGTAGAATTGCAGGAAAAAAAAACATAAAATACGTACATATTTCACACATTTTGTTTGCCCACTTGGTGAAAATGCCCCTCCACCAAATTTCGCTTAGGGCTCACAAAAGGCCACCGCTGTACCTAGTGCTGTACCTAGTTAGTTATGTTCCAACACTCTCTTCATCTGTGCCAATATCAGTTATTTTTAAGTATTGGTTCCAATAGTTTATATTTTATTCTAAGAGATAGGCTTTCTGCAGGGTTATGTATATCTTACCTATCAGATGAGTATCATTTTCTGACTTAAATAGAAGTCCCTCATATTGTTAGTGTTCTTAACTGTGAAGTTGTTCATGTTCTCAGCTCCATCCTTTGAAAACAGACACGTGAAACGATTCTGGGGATGAGCATTCACATCTTCATCAGACCAGAGACTCTTGTTTTTCATGGTCTGAGGGTCTTTAGATGCCTTTTGACAAACTCCAAGTGGGCTGTCATGTGCCTTTTACTGAGGACTGGCTTCCGTCTGGCGACTTTTCCATAAAGGCCTGATTGGTGGAGTGCTGCAGAGATGATTGTCAATTCTGAAAGGTTCTCCCATCTCCACAGAGGAATTCTGGAGCTCTATCAGAGTGACCATAGGGTTCTTAGTCACCTCCCTGACCAAGGCCCTTCTCCCCCAATTGCTCAGTTTGGCAGGACGGCCAGCTCTAGGAAGAGTCTTGGTGGATCCAAACTTATTTCATTTAAGAATGATGGAGGCCACTGTGTTCTTGGGGACCTTCAATGGTGCAGAATTTTTCTTAGTACCCTTCCCCAGATCTCTGCCTCAACACAATCCTAAACTCAGAGCTCTACAGACAAATTCTTCAACCTCATGGCTTGGTTATTGCTCTGATATGCACTGTCAACTGTGGGACCTTATATTGACAGGTGTGTGCCTTTCCAAATCATGGCCAATCAATTGAATTTACCACAGGTGGACTCCAATCATGTTGTAAAAACATCTCAAGGATGATCAATGGAAACAGGATGCACCTGAGCTCAATTTCGAGTCTCATAGCAAAGGGTCTGAATACTTATGTAAGTAAGGTTTTTCTGTTTTTAATTTTTAATATATTTGCTAAAATTCTAAAAACCTGTTTTCGCTTTGTAATTATGGGGGTATTGTGTGTATTTATTTAATACATTTTAGAATAAAGTTGTAATTTAACAAAATGTTGAAAATACTTTTGCCATTCTGTTGTGAGTTTTGTTATTATTTTATTGTTGTAATTTATTACATTTATGGATCTGCAGGGGACTTTTCAAATTTTCCTCGTTTTAATAATATAATCAAAATAACTATTTGATCCATGGAACTTGGAAGCACTGAATTGAGTGAAGTGTGTTGTCATTTGAGTAAGTAGGGGAGTTACTTTCTGCCAGAATGTCAAATAGAATGATATCATCCCCACACAAATGTCTTAACAGTGTCTAATATTTATGTTCGGGTGATTTATATGTTGCATTCTAAGATGCTGGGTTCTTCTGCAGAAGACTCCGAAGTGTACTTATAATAAACAGAACAGATTTATTTCACGTTCACCATAATACATTCCAGTCAACCACTCTCTACAGTGTCTTCAGCCCAACTCACCAATCCATCATTGAACTTTACCCGCCCTTGTACCACGTAATCCAATCACTTCAATGCTAGAACGGAAACCCCATTGTCATTTGTTAATCCAAATAACTGAATCCCTGCATGGAAATCACATTGGCTATTTGCAACCATTTTAAATCTAAACTCATTAACACACAATACATTTCTCAATACACCACATTCTATTTTTAGTGATAATTTTTCTGTTTGCTGATAGCTACTTTTTGAAGGGATTTGTTTGACAATAAGATGAAAACATCATGATTGGTTGTGTTCATGCCTAATGAAAAGGTAATGTAAATAAATATACAGTTAAATGACATGTCTTTACTATTAGGCCCCGAAACTCACAGTATAATTAGCACTACCTTCACCACCATCAACAAAACACCAAATTGAATTTGTGGAAGAATGGTGTTGCATCCATAGCAATTAGAACACTCGGGATCTCTATAGTTGCATCTTTCCAATAGAGTTCCAGACACTTGTAGGGATTGTCTGACGTTTGATGGCGTCACTTCTACGACACACAATGATGCCAACGGAGGTGCATTGAAGCTGTTCTGGCTCTTGGTGGCCCAGCAACCTATTAAGCTGCTTTATGTTGATATTGCCTTTATTTTGGCAGTTAGGCTACCTGTAAGTTCCCAATTCGTTTGAAATTATCATTAAAACGTCACAATGCTTGGAACATGTTTGCTTTCATTTTGTCACTAAAAAAGAAGGATGGGAATCAATAAATTCCGGGATTGGATATGCTAGAGCGTCAGAAATGTACAGTATGTTGGTGAAGGTATACTTTCGGGTCATCAAATAACAAGTAGGACCCCTCTTCGTGCTATTAAAATGTCTTTATTGAGGTGCCATGTTAGCATTAAAAAAGTACATTGTCCTTGATATTTGATGTGGCTGTCAAAATGTATTAAATACACACATCGACTTGTGAGTCAAGACAATACAGCCACATCTCAATGGTGCCAATCAGCTAGACGTCTCAACAGAAGAGTTATCCTCGAAACTTCATCCTCGGCCAATGAAAGACGAAGAGACTATACAGTAGCGCGGTGCAGCTGCAGGAGAGTTGTCAGTCTCCTAGTAAAATACTTGAAGACACTGGGCGCCTGTCTCCACTCCATCAAGCGCGTGTCAACGATACGCTACTAATCAGTAAAGTCCACTACAAGAGCGGAAACGTTTATTATATTTTCATGGATCTCACAAATAATAGTAGTACTATAATTTTTATGTGCAAGATGGAACTGTAAATATTATTTGTTTTATCAGTGAGTTCTAGTCACTACAATATTATTTAAAAACAGCAAGACAGTTGCGTTATTAACTGCTTGAGAATTTTCCCTGAGCATAAACACTTGATCTTTTTTTCTTTACCCAGATTTTATTGAGATTAACATCGGAAGTTATCAATGGATTTCTATAATGTGTCGGTATTGTATGATAGCACCTCACCGGTTGCAGTGAACTCATCTGAATCTTCAACAGGTAAGCATTTATCATGGTTGAATATATTTGTACAGTAGGCTATTCATTATAGCAATTAAACAACCAGATTGTAGAAACGTGTAATGGTCACTGCACTGAATGAAATCAATGCTCGTTTAAAAAATAATTCATAGCCTACAATGATTTCACTTTCTCTCATTATGGCGCACATAATGTAGGCTATAATGAAAGCTACAGTCATCCTCTTTTTATTTTCATTCGTTTTTCCTTGAAGACGTTAATGGTTGGTTTCCTTCACTGCTCTGTCTAACACTTGTTATTCAGAGGGAAATGAAAATCTGTCTAATAGCTTCCTGAAGGCACAGCTAGTGCCAACCTTTTCCTTTGTGAGTGACATGTTTTTCGTCGGAATGGCTCATTCTCGACCTTAATCTCAAAAGAGCCATGAAAATTCCTGTGAACTTTTAGTCACCACACACTTACAGTAGCAGCTATGTTATTGATTTTTTTTGTGTGAAAGATACTGTATATAGCACATACCAAGGGCACTAAAATATATATTACTGGGAAGTGAAATATCTTCACAGGTTTGGTTTATGGATAGCCTATACTGTATACTATGCATCACGCTTTATTACAATGTTCCTCGGCTGCTCGTAAATTCTACCAAAGTCCTGACTCCAGTGTCTGGAAAGTCTGTTTTGATGTTGTCGGCAAGATGTGTTGATAATGAGGGGGGCTGTTTTCAAATCCAAACAGTGAGAGATCTCAACAAGCCGCCTGATCCCGCGAGCTGACATGAATGTGGTATAGAGACACAGTGCCTTCAGAAAGTATACAAACCATTTTACTTTTCCACATTTTGTTGTTGTTACAAAGTGGGATTAACATGGATTTAATTGTCGTTTTTTTAAAAATAAATCTACACAAAACACTCTGTAATGTCAAAGTGGAAGAAAAACACAACTATTCAACCCCTTGAGTCAATACATGTTAGAATCATCTTTGGCAGCAATTACAGCTGTGAGTCTTTCTGGGTAAGTCTCTAAGAGCTTTCCACACCTGGAATGTGCTAGATTTGCTCATTATTCTTTTCAAAATTCTTCAAGCACTGTCTGGTTGTTGATCATTGTTAGACAACCATTTTTAGGTCTTGCCATATTTTCATGCGGATTTAAGTCAAAACTGTAACTCGGCCCCTCATGTATATTCATTGTGTTTTTGGTAAGCAACTCCAGTGTAGACTTTGTGTTTAGGTTATGGTTCTGCTGAAAGGTGAGTTCACCTTTCACAGACTGAACCAGGTTTTCCTCTAGGATTTTTCCTGTTCTTCACTCCATTCCGTTTATTATTTATCTTGAAAAACTCCCCAGTCCTTAATGATTACAAGCATACCCATAACATGATGAAGCCACCACTATGCTTGAAAATATGGAGAGTGGTACTCAGTAATGTGTTGTATTGGATTTGCCCCAAACATAACACTTTGTATTCAAGACAAGCCACATTTTTCGTAATATTGCTTTAGTGCCTTGTTGCAAACAGAATGCATGTTTTGGAATATTTTTTTATTTTGTACAGGCTTCTTTCTTTTCAGTCTGTCAGTTAGGTTATTATTGTGGAGTAATCACAATGTTGATCCATCCTCAGTTATCTCCTATCATAGCCAATAAACTCTGTAACTGTTTTAAAGTCACCATTGGCCTCATGGTGAAATCCCTGAGCGGTTTCCTTCCTCTCTGGGAATTGAGTTAGGAAGGACACCTGTATCTTTGTAGCGACTGGGTGTATTGATACACCATCCAAAGTGTAAATAATGCTCAATGGGATATCCAGTAGGTGCTCTTCTTTGTGAGCCATTGGAAAAACTTCCCTGATCTTTGTCATTCAATCTGTGTTTGAAATTCACTGCTCGACTGATGGACCTTACAGTATGTCTGGTGTATGGAGATGAGATAGTCATTCAAAAATCATGTTGAACACAATTATTGCACACAGAGTGAGTCCATCCAACTTATCTGACTTGTTGAGCACATTTTTATTCCGCACTTATTTAGGCTTGCCATTAAAAGGGGATTGGATACTTATTGACTCAAGACATTTCAGCTTTTCATTATTAATGAATTAGTAAACATTTCTAAAAACATAATTCCACTTTGACATCAATGGCTATTGTGTGTAGACCAGTGACAACACATCTCAATTGAATCCATTTTAAATTGCGGTTATAACACAACAAAATGTGGAAAAAGTCAAGGGGTGTGAATAGGGCTGTTGCGGTGACCGTATTAACGCCACACTGGCGATCACGATTCATGAAGGCAGTCAAATTCCATGTGACCGTATAGTCACGTAATTAGGCTTCTCCAAGCTTTGATGCTGCTGATGGTTATTAGTAGCCTACCACACTTGCTAACTGGTACTCAGCACTCCATTGTCCCTCTAATCACTCTGACTTAAATGCAAATGTGATCGAAAATCTAATCAAACACTTCATGAGAGCCCATGAGCTCATGTTGCGCAACATTTCTATAGGCTATGCAATTGGGGGAGAAAACAAAGTGATGGCCTCTATTGAAAAGAGGACGATCTCATCAGCTTTCTTTAAGGCTAGGCCTACTACATTTATTTCTCAACTTTCTTAATATTAACCACATTGCTTATCTTTACAACAGGAGTATAGCCTTCCTGGCTGGAATGAATATGAACCTCAGAAAAACACCCTCCATTCGCTATTTAAGTGCATAGAGGGGATGCCTCTGGGAAATTTGAGGCATTATCAAGTGCTTGTCAAATTGTGAATGAGAGACTGATGAAGTGTGTACAGCCTGCGTAAAAATAAAAAAAAGTAGAGCGCAAGCCTTTCAAGCAATTCTTTTCAACTCATCATAAGAGTCACCTCATGCAGCCTTACAATGTATAAAAACTCTAAACACGTAGCCCAATGTTTGTAGAACAACTAAAGTTACATGAATAAATCTAAATGAAGCATATAGGAGTACCTATTTCTTTGTTAACTGCTCAGAACAGAATAGCCATATGTGCCCACTCCCTCAAAATGTTTGAAGAAAATATCCTTCTTATTTTATTCAGCTTTGTTCAATTGTATTCTTCATACTACAAAGTAATATAAAATGAAGGCACAGAATTCTAAGCAAATCTTGTCTGCTAAATTAACTAGTGTAGCATACAGTAATCCCTCTCACCCCCCCCCCTTTAAGATTTAGATGCACTATTGTAAAGTGACTGTTCCACTGGATGTCATAAGGTGAATGCACCAATTTGTAAGTCGCTCTGGATAAGAGCATCTGCTAAATGACTTAAATGTAAATGTAAATACAGCCATTTGGCATAGCCAGATCAGGACCTAACATAAGCATACTCAGAGTATGCTATTCTGTTCTTCTGAAATAGACTACATTTTCTTCATGTTTCTTTAGACCTGTCTAAAATAAATAATGGATTTATTGTGAAGGTGTAGGCTATATTTCATGGATTTATTAGACTTTTTAAAATGTAGATGTTCCAAAAGGTCTTCATCAGGCTATGTGTGCCAGGATATGCATCACCATGACACCAACTATTTGCTTAACAATCACCAAAATGGTTTAGATTTGCACCTTTTTTTTTTTTTGTTCATGGAGGAACCTATAATGGTTCAATGTAGCTACTGGTTCCTGGAGGAACGGTGGAGGCGTGGCTTAGTATGGGTGTGGCTTCAAGTTCTATCTTTTTGGGCCACCCGTTAGTGCAAATGTCATTCCTGTTCAACTGTTCTGTTGTATTGTCATCACGTTGAAGTTAAACACTAACAGTTTTGTAGATTCAATGAAGTTATCAGAGGTGTATGAGTTGCATTAACCTATCCAAATCCCAAAGTTGGAACAGTTACCACTATATGTAATCAGCAATGTTAATGTGAATATGTATACTGAACAGAAATATAAGTGCAACTTGCATTGATTTCAAAGATTTCACTGAGTTACAGTTCATATTAGGACATCAGTAAACTGAAATAATTTTATTAGGCCCTAATATATGGATTTAACATGACTGTGCAGGGGTGCAGCCATTGGTGGGCCTAGGGGGGCATAGGCCCACCCACTGGGGAGCAAGGCACAGCACATAATTATTAGTTTTCCTCCACAGAAGCGCTTTATTATAGACAGAAGTACTCCTCAGCACATGTGTAATGATCATGCTTTTTAATCATCTTATTGACATACCAAGATTATCTTGACAAATGAGAAATGATCACTAACAGGGATGTAAACACATTTGTGCTCAAAATTTGAGAGAAATGAGCTTTTTGTGCATATGTCAAACTTTTATTTCAGCTCATGAAACATGGGACCAACCCATTACATGTTGCGTTTATATTTTTTGTTCATTATAGCATAAACTAATTTGTTCAAAACAGTTGCAGCAGTGGTCATTCTATTTTTTACATGGAAAAGTCATATTGGTGTCTTTAATGCATTTATTCAAATGCAAATACTGAAGAGCTCAGTGACTTTCAACATGGCACCGTCACAGCATACCACATTTCCAACAAGTCAGTTCATAAAATTTCTGTCCTGCTAGAGCTACCACGGTCAACTGTAAGAGCTGTTATTGTGAAATGGAAACGTCTAGGAGAAACAACGGCTCAGCCGCAAAGTGGTAGGCCACACAAGCTCACAGAACGGGACCACTGATAAAAATCGCCTGTCATTGGTTGCAACACTCACTACCGAGTTCCAAACTGCCTTTGGAAGCAACGTCCGCACAATAACTGTTCATCGGGAGCTACATGAAATGGGTTTCCATGGCCGAGGAGCCACACCCAAGCCTAAGATCACCATGCACAATGCCAAGCATCAGCTGGAGTGGTGTAAGACTTGCTGCCATTGGATTCTGGAGCAGTAGAAATGCTAAATTGAGTTGTTATTTTCCCTGAAATGCACAAGGTCCTCTACTCTGACAATTAATCCACATACAAAAGGGTAAAAGTTTGTTTTCTAGCAATCTCTCCTCCTTCAGGCTTCTTCTTCTTTGGACTTTATATGGCGGTTGGTAACCAACTTTAATGTGCATTACCACCACCGACTGGCCTGGAGTGTGGACCTCAGTTAATCTTTCAGTCACCCACGTGGGTATATGCTCTTCAAAACCAATGAGGAAATGGCACATGGGTATAGGCTTCTAAAAACCAAAAAGGAGATAGCAAAGGCGTGACTTAAGCGTCACAAATAGAACCAAGTTCTATTTTAGCGCCTGGCCATGCAGGTGATCATTGACGGGCACAAGCAGTGTGGGTGCAATGATTGAGTAACATGTACAGTTGAAGACGGAAGTTGACATACACGTAGGTTAGAGTCATTAAAACCAATTTTTCAACCACTCCACAAATTTCTTGTTAACAAACTATAGTTTTGGCAAGTCGGTTAGGACATCTGCTTTGTGTATGACACAAGTCATTTTTCCAACAATTGTTTACATACAGATTATTTTACTTATAATTCACTGTATCATAATTCCAGTGGGTCAGAAGTTTACATACACTAAGTTGACTGTGCCTTTAAACAGCTTGGACAATTCCAGAAAATGACGTCATGGCTTTAGAAGCTTCTGATAGGCTAATTGACATCATTTGAGTCAATTGGAGGTGTACCTGTGGATGTATTTGAAGGTCAACCTTCAAACTCAGTGCCTCTTTGCTTGACATCATGGGAGAATCAAAAGAAATCAGCCAAGACCTCAGGAAAGAAACTGTAGACCTCCACAAGTCTGGTTCATCCTTGGGAGCAATTTCCAAATGCCTGAAGTTACCACGTTCATCTGTACAAACAATTGTACACAAGTATAAACACCATGGGACCATACCGCTCGGGAAGGAGACGCGTTCTGTCTCTTAGAGATGAACGTACTTTGGTGTGAAAAGTGCAAATCAATCCCAGCACAACAGCAAATAGGTACAAAAGTATCTATATCCACAGTAAAACAAGTCCTATATCAACATAACCTGAAAGGCCACTCAGCAAGGAAGAAGCCACTGCTCCAAAACCGCCATCAATAAGCCAGACTACGGTTTGCAACTGCACAGGAGGACAAAGATCAAACCTTTTGTAGAAATGTCCTCTGGTCTGATGAAACAAAAATAGAACTGTTTGGCCATAATGACCATTGTTATGTTTGGAGGAAAAAGGGGGAGCCTTGCAAGCCAATGAACACCACCCCAACCTTTTGCTGCAGTAGGGACTGGTGCCCTTCATAAAATACATGGTATCATAAGGAAAGGAAAATTATGTGGATATATTGAAGCAACAACTCAAGACATCAGTTAAAGCTTGGTCGCAAATGGGTCTTCCAAATGGACAATGACACCAAGTGTGCTGCCATCCTGTTAGAAGGTAATAGATTATTTTATTACAATGGTTAAATTGGATTTTCATTGTGTTCAATGGTGTTATTTGCCCCCTAGTGGCGCTTTCTGGTACTTAGAAAGACAACGCAAACGGGAAGTTCAGAATTTGTTTTGCACGCATAGAAGCAGCTACAAACAACGCTACGGTGCAGGTCTTTCAATGTAGTTATGTCTTGTCACGCTTCCGCCTTGGAAAAATATTTGTTTGTAAGTTTGATTCAAGCATTTAGCTAATGATGATAATCTTGTTATTGATAGAGTTTCTTACATATCAATGTTGGTTGCATTTACTCACAAATTGCAATGCCTTTTGTGTATGTCGTTAGCTGTATTACTTTGCTCATGCGTCATGCAAACGAATTGTAAAATATACAATACTGTAGTTTTGTTACTGTTTTTAGTGTAATATGCTTTGTTATTCTACATAGATGGTTATACATTATTAGAGTAATGAAAGGAGCAATTACCATATGGTTAACAATTAGCTATATGGTTTGGCATCATGCCAGATGCATGGTACCTTAACGCGTGCTTTGTATTTATGCAACTTCAAATGTTTAATGTACATCTACAGTATGTCGGTGTGAATTGAACACTAAAGTATATTCTTTTCTGTATTTTGCAGTTTCACAACATAAACGTTTCAATATATTCATTCAAGAAAAGTCACGCCTTGGGAGTTTTATTGAAGACTTAGTTGTTAGCTATCTGTCTAGTTTTGCATGGGAACACAACTCAAGGGCAGAATACCAAGCATACTTCCAAATTTGTGTCAAAATGCCTTAAGGACAACCAACTCAAGGTATACAAAGCCCTGCCCTCAATCTCAAAGAAAATTGGTGGGCAGAACTGAAAAAGTGTGTGCGAGCAAGGAGGCCGACAAACCTGACTCAGTTACACCAGCTCTGTCAGAAGGAATGGGACAAAATTCACACAACTTATTGTGGAAGGCTACCCGACACGTTTGACCCAAGTTAAACAATATAAAGGCAATGGTACCAAATACTAACCGATTGTATGTAAACTTCTTGTCGGCTCCCTTCCTGGTTCGGGCGGCGATCGACATCGCCGCTCCATTTTTCATATATCCATTTGTCTTGTCTGGTTTTCATACACACCTGATTTTCATTTCCCCAATCAATCTAATTGTTTTTAACCCTCTGTTTCCCATCATGTTTTGTGTGTAATTGATTTCATGTCATACGATGTTCTTTAGCGCTTTACTTTATTGTTCCGTGTTTTTGAGCGCGTTTGTTTTTGTTGTGCTCCCGGTTTGGAACTTTAATAAAGTGCACTTTATTTATCATACTCTGCTCTCCTGCACCTGACTTCGCTTTAGACACACCTTGACACTTCTGACCCACTGGGAATGTAATGAAAGAAATCAAAGCTGAAATAAATCATTATCCCTACTACATTTCACATTCTTAAATAAAGTGGCGATCCTAACTGTCCTTAGACTGAATTTTTACTGGGATTAAATGTCAGGAATTGTGAAAAACTGAGTTTAAATGTATTTGGCTAAGGTGTATGTAAACTTCTAACTTTAACTGTATATGTAGCAAAAAAGCTGTAAAAAAACTACAAGATATTTGTCCTCCAAAGAGGGAGGTGGTGGAGGGGTTAATCATTTAAAAAAATAGTTTTAAAAAAGTTAGATTATTAAATATCTATATATTTTTATAAAAAGAGTGTACCACCTGGGTCACGGCAGACAGACTATGTAAATTGCTGCTTGACAGGTCTGGTTTCTATGATATTTCATACTGGTACTTTAATAACATTCTCTTCTGCTGCTCTTGTGTCCCTATAGGGGTGGGTCATGATGCCTACTACAACAACGCCATCTTGCCCACCATATTTGGCATCATCTGTTTCCTGGGCATTATAGGTAACTGCATGGTCATCTACACCATCCTGAAGAAGACCAAGTGCCGTGCCAAGCAGACCGTTCCCGACATCTTCATCTTAAATCTGTCCATCGTCGACCTCCTCTTCCTCGTCGGTATGCCCTTCCTCATCCACCAGTTGATGGGCAACGGCTCGTGGTGCTTCGGCGCCACTATGTGCACAGTCATCACCGCGCTGGACTCCAACAGCCAGATCGTGAGCACCTACATCCTCACGGTCATGACTCTGGACCGCTACCTGGCCACTGTCCACCCCATCCGCTTCAACTACGTTCGGACACCGTGCGTGGCAACCGTGGTTATCGTTCTAGTATGGACGCTGTCGTTGCTGACCATCATCCCGGTGTGGATGTACGCGGGCCTCATGCCTCTGCCTGGCGACCTGGTGGGCTGTGCCCTGCTACTTCCCGATCCGTCTACCAACATCTACTGGTTCACACTCTACCAGTTTGTCCTGGCTTTCGCTCTGCCTCTCCTCATCATCTGTGTGGTCTTTTTCAAGATCCTCAAGCACATGACCACCAGCGTGGCCCCCTTGCCCCCCAGGAGCCTGAGGGTGCGCACCAAGAAAGTAACCCGTACGGCAGTGGCCATCTGCCTGGCTTTCTTCATCTGCTGGGCCCCTTACTACATCCTCCAGCTGGTTCACGTTGGAGTCCAGAACCCCAACCCAGCCTTCTCCTACGCCTACAACATAGCCATTAGCATGGGCTACATTAACAGCTGCATCAACCCGTTCCTCTACATTGTGTTGAGTGACACCTTCAAGAGGCAGCTCATCGTGGCCATGCGGCCGGTCCACAGGAAGTTCCGGGTCAACCCCACCAGCACCACGGAGGGTAGTGTTAGTCTGAGATTGACCACTGACAGACCCCAGCAGGATCAGAGCTCCAGGGTGCTGCTGCCTGCCAATATGGCCGACCACTGAGGCCTGTTGTATGACAATTCTAGTTTTGTTGAACCTTTATTGAACAAGACCTCTTTACCCAAGGAGACCTGGTGTGGCCAGTGGAAGAGGGTATGAGATCAGTGTACAAGAACGGTGTATGGAAACAATCTATGGACCAGTGTATAGGAAGAACTGTGTATGTCATCACTGAATTTGAATAGTGTACAGGAATGAACAGTGTATTAAATCAATGTATGGACCCATGTACAGGGTAGGGTTGCAAACATCCAGTAACTTTCCCCAAATCCCCTGGTTTTCCCGAAATCCGATTTGAAAGATTCCCTGAATCAGGAAGTAATAAGCAGGAAATCCCAAATCCTCCAACCAGGATATCTATAAAACGTTGCAATTTTGGGAAAGTTGGCAGATTTTTTGCATCCCTAGTTTTCGCAAACCTGGTAAGTACAGTCCGAGATATTTTACTGGATCACTGTATGGGATCAATGATGTATGTCTACATGGGAACAGTTAATGGATCAGAATAGAAGAGTACAATATGTGTGGCATCAGTGAGTAGGATCAGGCTGAGCCTGAGAGGAGATGTTTAACATAGTCAGGATGAGATTATTGAGTACCGGCCAACACATGGTACTCAGTACAGTAAACATAGGTACTGAAACATGAGGACATAAAAAACATATTTTCTAATGATATTCAGTGGATAATGGAGTCAAGATGATTCATAGCTAAATGTAAATACATACACAGTCATAAATTAACCGCATGAGGATGACTAGTTTGATATTGTATCAGGCATTGTAATTCCAATTCTTCATGGAAGGCAGGTTTTAGCACAATCCCTTACTATAGTTTTGGTTTGGCAATCTAGCTAATGTATGTTCAATTTCATTTCAATGTACAATGTTCACATACCACTTATATTGTACATTATGCTCAGTACCTAGTACCTGCACTGCAATTGAACCACAAATACATGTTTCAGCTTCACTGAATGTTGCGTAGTACTTTTTATCCATACATTTGTACAGTGTCTAATAAGTAATCATGTATGACCATTCGGTGTGGATGTTTTGTAAATATATATGCTTATATTAATATATATATAGATACTGTATGTTTTGGTGTAATTGTATTTCTATATACAGAATCAGAGTTTTTTCTTTTATTCATATTTTAACGTCAAGTTAAAATAAATATGGTTCAAACTCAAACTTGTCATCACGGTATAGAGACAGGCAATACTAACTATCATTTCCTGCATAACCAGTGCAATCCTCATATTAATCATACATTTGCTTAATTAATTATGCAATCCCAATGAAATTAGGCATTGCGGATTCTCCTGTCTGAATTTCTTTGATAAATTGTTAGTCTTTGTTTAGCTTTGACACTTCAAATCTCACTTTGAATCAGAAGAGGAGGAAAACCGTTACATACTGAGCATCAGTTTATCGGGGGATGGACTCTACAAGGTGTTCAAAGCGTTCCACAGGGATACTGGCCCCATGTTGACTCCAATGCTTCCCACAGTTGTGTTGTCTGGATGTCCTTGGGTGGTGGACCATTCTTGACACACACGGGAAACTGTTGAGCGTGAACAATCCAGCAGCGTTGCAGTTCTTGACTGAAACCGGTGCACCCACCACCTACTACCACCCGCCACCTACTACCACCCGCCACCTACTACCACCCGCCACCTACTACCACCCGACACCTACTACCACCCGACACCTACTACCACCCGCCACCTACTACCACCCGCCACCTACTACCACCCGCCACCTACTACCACCCGCCACCTACTTTCATACCCCGTTATAAAGGCACTTCAATATTTTGTCTTGCCCAAAAAACATCTAAATGGCACACATACACAATCCATGTCTCAATTGCCTCACAGCTAAGAAATCCTTCTTTGACCTGTCTCCTCCCCTTCATCTACACTGATTTAAATGACAAATTTAACAAGTGACATCAATAAGGGATCATAGCTCTTACCTGGATTCATTTGGTCAGTCGATGTCATGGAAAGAGCAGGTGTCCTTAATGTTTTGTATACTCAGTACTTTTATAAAATGCATTTATTAAAGCAGAAAATGGGTGACAAAACATGCAGTCCACGGTATTGTATTGGAAAAATACGTCACATTGAACTGTAATTTACAGAATATGTTTTAAAGATCATCACTTTAGAGAAGTCTGATGTATAACCGATTGTCTAAGACTCAGCATCTGAACCATTCTTGGTACAAAATTTGTTTTGTTGAAAATATCAACAGATCTTTTCAAAGTGAACAATTACCTTTAGCTCAAAGGTGACATTATTTCACTGTAAATTATTTTGTGCTTCAAGGGTAAAAGTGGGTGTATTGAAAAGTGTATTGAATCCACAAGATGTTTGGGTCGATCTTGGTATGTCAAAATTAATGAAAGTATGTCCAACTTGATGGTTGTGCTCTGACAAAGGACCTTGCTTCAAAACATTGCCCTTAAGTAGGTCTAACAATAAATATAATTAAAGGGAATTATTGCTGTTACCATCCTGAACCTTTTAAGATGTCAATTGGGTGTCTACTAGTAATGCAACATGGTAAACTTATCACGTTTCAGGTAAGACCCAAATGCAGACTGTGTTGAAGTAACAATGTTTATTACAGCAACAGGGGCAGGTAAACGACAGGTCAAGGCAGGTAGGGGTCGATAATCTAGAGTGGTGGGGCAACAGTACAGGACGACAGGCAGGCTCAGGGTCAGGCAGAGGTTGGTAATCCAGAGTAGGGGCAAAGGTACAGGACGGCAGGCAGGCTCAGGGTCAGGCAGAGGTTGGTAATCCAGAGTATGGGGGCAAAGGTACAGGACGGCAGGCAGGCTCAGGGTCAGGCAGAGGTTGGTAATCCAGAGTAGGGGCAAAGGTACAGGACGGCAGGCAGGCTCAGGGTCAGGGGCATGCAGAATGGTAAGGCAGGCGGGCTCAGTCAGGACAGGCAAGGGTCTAAACCAGGAGGGCGAGAAAAAGAGAGACTGGAGAAAAGCAGGAGCTGAGACAACATGCTGGTTGACTTGACAAATAAGACAAACTGGCAACAGACAAGCAGAGAACACAGGTATAAGTACCCAGGGGATAATAGGGAAGATGGGCAACACCTGGAGGGGGGGTGGAGACAAGTACAAGGACAGGTGAAACAGATCAGGGCATGACAGAATTTGAATATGGAAATTCATATGTTGACATGTTTTATGTAGACTGGGAACTGACAGTAGCTAGCTATGGATACTCCTTTCTGAGAACCTTGTATTATGGTTATTCTTGTCAAGTAATACCTCGCCATCGCAACCATCTGTCTCTCATGGCTACATTCATTTTCTCCTGTTAAAACAGAATCAGGCATCGGTCATAGGTCATGGTTATACTATCACTGTCATTGTGGTTTTCAAAAAAATATTTCCAGCAGGGTGCATTATAAAGATTCCCAGCAGGGTGCATTATAAAGATTCCCAGAGGGTGCATTATAAAGATTCTCAGCAGGGTGCATTATAAAGATTCCCAGCAGGGTGCATTATAAAGATTCCTAGAGGGTGCATTATAAAGATTCTCAGCAGGGTGCATTATAAAGATTCCCAGCAGGGTGCATTATAAAGAATCCCAGCAGGGTGGATTATAAAGATTCCCAACAGGGTGGATTATAAAGATTCCCAGCAGGGTGGGTTATAAAGATTCCCAGCAGGGAGCATTATAAAGATTCCCAGAGGGTGCATTATAAAGATTCTCAGCAGGGTGCATTATAAAGATTCCCAGCAGGGTGCATTATAAAGAATCCCAGCAGGGTGGATTATAAAGATTCCCAACAGGGTGGATTATAAAGATTCCCAGCAGGGCGGGTTACAAAGATTCCCAGCAGGGAGCATTATAAAGATTCTAAAGATTCCCAGCAGGGTGCATTATAAAGATTATAAAGATTCCCAGCAGAGTGAATTATAAAGATTCCCAGCAGGGTGCATTATAAAGATTCCCAGCCGGGATCATTATAAAGATTCCCACCCGGGATCATTATAAAGATTCCCAGCAGGGTGCGTTATAAAGATTCCCAGCAGGGTGCATTATAAAGATTCCCAGCAGATGCAATATAAAGTTTCCCAGCAGGGTGCTTTATAAAGATTCCCAGCAGGGTGCAATATAAAGTTTCCCAGCAGGGGACCTTATAAAGATTCCCAGCAGGGTGCCTCAGATGCAGCATGCAACAGATGAATGGCATCTACACTGAGTGTACAAAGCATTCAGAACACCTTCCTAATATTGAGTTGTACTCCCCCCTTTCCCTCAGAACACCTTCTTAATATTGAGTTGTACCCCCCTTTCCCTCAGAACACCTTCCTAATATTGAGTTGTACCCCCCCTTTCCCTCAGAACACCTTCCTAATATTGAGTTGTACCCCCCTTTCCCTCAGAACACCTTCCTAATATTGAGTTGTACCCCCCTTTCCCTCAGAACACCTTCCTAATATTGAGTTGTACCCCCCTTTCCTTCAGAACACCTTCCTAATATTGAGTTGTACCCCCTTTCCCTCAGAACACCTTCCTAATATTGAGTTGTAACCCCCCCCCCTTTCCCTCAGAACACCTTCCTAATATTGAGTTGTACCCCCTTTCCCTCAGAACACCTTCCTAATATTGAGTTGTGACCCCCCTTTCCCTCAGAACACCTTCCTAATATTGAGTTGTACCCCCTTTCCCTCAGAACACCTTCCTAATATTGAGTTGTACCCCCCCTTTCCCTCAGAACACCTTCCTAATATTTATTTATTTGTATTTATTTCACCTTTTTTTAACCAGGTAGGCAAGTTGAGAACAAGTTCTCGTTTACAATTGCGACCTGGCCAAGATAAAGCAAAGCAGTTCAACACATACAACGACACAGAGTTACACATGGAGTAAAACAAACATACAGTCAATAATACAGTATAAACAAGTCTATATACGATGTGAGCAAATGAGGTGAGATAAGGGAGGTAAAGGCAAAAAAAGGCCATGGTGGCAAAGTAAATACAATATAGCAAGTAAAACACTGGAATGGTAGATTTGCAATGGAAGAATGTGCAAAGTAGAAATAAAAATAATGGGGTCCAAAGGAGCAACATTTATTTATTAATTAAATACAGTAGGCAAAGAGGTAGTTGTTTGGGCTAAATTACAGGTGGGCTATGTACAGGTGCAGTAATCTGTGAGCTGCTCTGACAGTTGGTGCTTAAAGCTAGTGAGGGAGATAAGTGTTTCCAGTTTCAGAGATTTTTGTAGTTCGTTCCAGTCATTGGCAGCAGAGAACTGGAAGGAGAAAGAATTTGTTTTGGGGGTGACCAGAGAGATATACCTGCTGGAGCACCTGCTACAGTGGGAGATGCTATGGTGACCAGCGAGCTGAGATAAGGGGGGACTTTACCTAGCAGGGTCTTGTAGATGACATGGAGCCAGTGGGTTTGGCGACGAGTATGAAGCGAGAGCCAGCCAACGAGAGCGTGCAGGTCGCAATGGTGGGTAGTATATGGGGCTTTGGTGACAAAACGGATTGCACTGCGATAGACTGCATCCAATCTGTTGAGTAGGGTATTGGTATTGAGTTGTACCCCCCCCCCCCTTTTCCCTCAGATCACCTTCCTAATATTGAGTTGTACCCACCCACGAGGCAGTTCTTGACACACGCAAACCGGTGCACCTGGCACCTACTACCATACCCCGTTCAAAGGCAATTACATATTTTGTCTTGTCCATTCACCCTCTGAATGGCACACATACACAATCCATGTCTCAATTGTATCAAGGCTTAAAAAGCATTCATTAACCTGTCTCCTCCCCTTCATCTACATTGATTGAAGTGGATTTAACAAGTGACATCAATAAGGGATCATAGCTTTCACCTGGATTCAGCTGGTCCGTCAATGTCATGGGTGCTGGTCAAAAGTAATGTACTATATAGGGATGAAGGTGCCATTTGGGATGCAGCCAGTCTGTGTTCCTCTTCCTTTGTTGCTTGGCAGAAACTCTTCATTACAGCTGTTGTTTTAGAGAGGAGTTTGGAGAGAGGATAACTATGGTTCCATGGGCTTTAACAAATGGTCTGATCAGCGTGCTCACATTGCAGAATATAGTTCTCACAGGCAGGCTGAGGCAGGCTGACGATGACTCATCAATACACACCAGTTGCAGTACCTGTGTTGATTGGTGTTGGAGAGCCTCATGTTGCGATGTTGTTGATTGTACAGAGCCAAGTAGAGAGAGCCTATAGCAAGTTGTCCCATCTGAAGGCAACTATTAGATGAGGTTAGAGTTGAGTGTGTGCAACTACGTACCTCTCTTTCATGAGATGAAGGAGACACATAAGATTCTTAGAACTAATCCTTTCAAAAACCTTGCCTTGAGGCCGAGTCATAACATTAATCAACCACACAAAGGATGGAGGGTGAAAAGGTAGAACGGAAGAAAAGGAACAATGTAGCATAGATCTGCAATTACTAAATAATACTACGAATTACTGTATACTTGGCGAAAGTGCTATCGCTTGGAGCAGTGTGCGGGTACTAGGGGTGAGTACTAGGAGTGAATACTAAAAGGAATTCACAAGAGATGATTCATTATGCATTTCCCCTTGCCCATGGTCAGCAACAGGAGGTAGTTCAGGCACACTTAAACCAATTATCAAGGCTTAATTGAGCTTTCATTAAGTATTCATAAGCACTACATAGATGGATCACCAATTATTTATAAGCAGACACATACTACATTAAAGGAGCTGTAGAAAGTCCTTTTATCTGGCCTTTGACAAAAGTAGCGTAACCCCTTTAAATAGCATAACATTTACTTGAATGAATTATTTCTGAAGCATCTACAGTATATAGCCCTTTTGATTGACAAGCAGCTCCATCATAATAGAACACAGACATAAAGCAGGCCTGCTAACTTAACCAGTGTGTTTACAATGGATTTTCAAATAGAGAGCATATTGTATTGAGTGTGACTCCTGGAGGTTATCATGCAGTGGTGCATCATTACATCCTGATTCCAGATCAGTCTGTGCTGTCTTGTCAATAGGATGTCAATGTTGTCAAGACAGTACAAACAGATCTGGGACCAGGCTAGAGCATCATTTAGGATGAATAGAATGGGGGCCTAGTTTCATGTCGTCTCCACAGAGAGAGGTCACAGTATGGGATCAATGTGTGATCTGATCAACGGATCTTCTTATATAACTGGCTCCACAGGGGAGCATAGCATATATAGCTAGAGAGGTGTGTGTGTGTGTGTGTGTGTGTGTGTGTGTGTGTGTGTGTGTGTGTGTGTGTGTGTGTGTGTGTGTGTGTGTGTGTGTGTGTGTGTGTGTGTGTGTGTGTGTGTGTGTGTGTGTGTGTGTGTGTGTGTGTGTGTGTGTGTGTGTGTGTGTGCGTGTGGGACAGTACATACAGATTGTTGAGTCTGGAGGGGAAAACGAAGACTAAGAAATACATTCATATGATTGAATATGGTTTCTTAATAATCCATCTTATTTTGTTTGTGCTCACACTGCATTAGATCTCAAATGGCTTCTCAATATCAATCACGCACAGCATGTGCCATGTTCAAAGAACATACATGTTTTTTTATTGAATATGGTATACCCTCGGTAGTTTGCAACTGACATGGATAAAGTGATCACATTTGAAATCTTAATTATGTCACATGTTGTTGTTTTTTAAAGATTGATGTTGTTTTTATATGCAGATGAAAAAAACATGCAATTATTCCCAAGCATAAAGTTTTTTTTCTGGTTATAATCAGGGAGCATATATTCTGGGTTGCATTGACAAATTCTGTGTACTTATGTTTCTAGAGAAAATAAAACAGACGGTAAATTCATTACAAGAAATATGTTTATGAATAAATACAATTGAGTATGGTCTTCAAATAATTCATTTCCTTAAATAATACTCAGAAATCAAACAAAGTTATATTTTACCTTGAGTGGGCTGGATTGAAAACGTGCTTGGCATCTGGAGAAAAGAAATTCAAGTGTAGGGTTCTCAAAGCCCTCAGGCACTAAAGGAGCCTTCAGAAGCCAACCCAGAGCAGAGCAGACACACTACAGGAGAGAGAACACACACAAGACCTCTCTCTGGAGGGCATCATCTTTTTTGAAGTGTAGATTCTGAGAATGGCATGTCAGTCAGTTTAATACTGCATGGGTGGGAGGTGTGTGTGTGTGTGTGTGTACCTCACAGTCACACAGATCTGAAGTCCTGATTCGGCTGCAACATCAATTGCGGTACTTGATGTCTCATCTTGCCCCATGAACTATTCAATATTAAATTACTCTGTGTGTGATATGACTATATGCAGAAAATACAATGAATAGTACAGATTCTATTAAGAGCCATAGTTTTAACTTATAGGACCTAACGACTGTCAGCACGTGATTATTATTAAGTTTCCATTAAATGACGTCATCACCTGAAGACTGGAGGCGCTCGCTGAGAGTTGGATTAAGAGAAAAGCTTCAAAGTCATTAATGCTCCATAGTCATTAAAGTTCATTAGTCATTAAAGCTGCATAGTCATTAAAGCTGCATAGTCATTAAAGCTTCATAGTCATTAAATCTCCATTTATTGGCGGCTCTCACAGTCTGTGCCCTGTAACGGCAAAGTGCAGACCTCACCCTCCTCCAGGTGCGCTCACAACGTTGGACAAACGCTTGAGCGGAGGGAACGCTGGACTCGGCAAGCTGGGATGAGAACAGAGGAGGCTGGTAACCCAGACTACTCTGAAACGGAGATAACCCGGTAGCAGACGAAGGAAGCGAATTGTGAGCGTATTCTGCCCAGGGGAGCTGTTCTGCCCAAGACGCAGGGTTTCTGAAAGAAAGGCTGCGTAGTATGCGACCAATCGTCTGATTGGCCCTCTCTGCTTGACCGTTAGACTGGGGATGAAACCCGGAAGAGAGACTGACGGACGCACCAATCAAACGACAGAACTCCCTCCAAAACTGTGACGTGAATTGCGGGCCTCTGTCTGAAACGGCGTCTAACGGGAGGCCATGAATTCTGAATATATTCTCGATAATGATTTGTGCCGTCTCCTTAGCGGAAGGAAGTTTAGCGAGGGGAATGAAATGTGCCGCCTTAGAGAACCTATCGACAACCGTAAGAATCATAGTCTTCCCCGCAGACAAAGGCAGACCGGTAATGAAGTCTAGGGCGATGTGAGACCATGGTCGAGAAGGAATGGGGAGCGGTCTGAGACGACCGGCAGGAGGAGAGTTACCCGACTTAGTCTGCGCGCAGTCCGAACAAGCAGCCACGAAACGGCGCGTGTCACGCTCCTGAGTCGGCCACCAAAAGCGCTGGCGAATAGACGCAAGAGTGCCTCGAACACCGGGATGACCAGCTAACTTGGCAGAGTGAGCCCACTGAAGAACAGCCAGACGAGTGGAAACAGGAACGAAAAGGAGGTTACTAGGACAAGCGCGCGGCGACGCAGTGTGCGTGAGTGCTTGCTTAACCTGTCTTTCAATTCCCCAGACTGTTAACCCGACAACACGCCCATAAGGAAGAATCCCCTCGGGATCAGTAGAAGCCACAGAAGAACTAAACAGACGGGATAAGGCATCAGGCTTGGTGTTCTTGCTACCCGGACGGTAAGAAATCACAAACTCGAAACGAGCGAAAAACAACGCCCAACGAGCTTGACGGGCATTAAGTCGTTTGGCAGAACGGATGTACTCAAGGTTCTTATGGTCTGTCCAAACGACAAAAGGAACGGTCGCCCCCTCCAACCACTGTCGCCATTCGCCTAGGGCTAAGCGGATGGCGAGCAGTTCACGGTTACCCACATCTAGTTGCGCTCAGATGGCGACAGGCGATGAGAAAAATAAGCGCAAGGATGAACCTTATCGTCAGACTGGAAGCGCTGGGATAGAATGGCTCCCACGCCTACCTCTGAAGCGTCAACCTCGACAATGAATTGTCTAGTGACGTCAGGAGTAACGAGGATAGGAGCGGACGTAAAACGTTCTTTTAGAAGATCAAAAGCTCCCTGGGCGGAACCGGACCACTTAAAACACGTCTTGACAGAAGTAAGAGCTGTGAGAGGGGCAGCAACTTGACCGAAATTACGAATGAAACGCCGATAGAAATTAGCGAAACCTAAAAAGCGCTGCAACTCGACACGTGACCTTGGAACGGGCCAATCACTGACAGCTTGGACCTTAGCGGAATCCATCTGAATGCCTTCAGCGGAAATAACGGAACCGAGAAAAGTAACGGAGGAGACATGAAAAGAGCACTTCTCAGACTTTACGTAGAGACAATTCTCTAAAAGGCGCTGTAGAACACGTCGAACGTGCTGAACATGAATCTCGAGTGACGGAGAAAAAATCAGGATATCGTCAAGATAGACAAAAACAAAGATGTTCAGCATGTCTCTCAGAACATCATTAACTAATGCCTGAAAAACAGCTGGCGCATTGGCGAGACCAAACGGCAGAACCCGGTACTCAAAATGCCCTAACGGAGTGTTAAACGCCGTTTTCCACTCGTCCCCCTCTCTGATGCGCACGAGATGGTAAGCGTTACGAAGGTCCAACTTAGTAAAGCACCTGGCTCCCTGCAGAATCTCGAAGGCTGATGACATAAGGGGAAGCGGATAACGATTCTTAACCTTTATGTCATTCAGCCCTCGATAATCCACGCAGGGGCGCAGAGTACCGTCCTTCTTCTTAACAAAAAAGAACCCCGCCCCGGCCGGAGAGGAAGAAGGCACTATGGTACCGGCGTCAAGAGACACAGACAAATAATCCTCGAGAGCCTTACGTTCGGGAGCCGACAGAGAGTATAGTCTACCCCGAGGAGGAGTGGTCCCCGGAAGGAGATCAATACTACAATCATACGACCGGTGAGGAGGAAGGGAGTTGGCTCGGGACCGACTGAAGACCGTGCGCAGATCATGATATTCCTCCGGCACTCCTGTCAAATCGCCAGGTTCCTCCTGAGAAGTAGGGACAGAAGAAACGGGAGGGATGGCAGACATTAAACACTTCTCATGACAAGAAATGTTCCAGGATAGGATAGAATTACTAGACCAATTAATAGAAGGATTATGACATACTAGCCAGGGATGACCCAAAACAACAGGTGTAAACGATGAACGAAAAATCAAAAAAGAAATAGTCTCACTGTGGTTACCAGATACTGCGAGGGTTAAAGGTAGTGTCTCAAATCTGATACTGGGAAGATGACTACCATCTAAGGCGAACATGGGCGTAGGCTTCTCTAACTCTCTGAAAGGAATGTCATGTTTCCGAACCCATGCTTCGTCCATGAAACAACCCTCAGCCCCAGAGTCTATCAAGGCACTACATGTAGCACCCGAACCGGTCCAGCGTAGATGGACCGACAAAGTAGTACAGGATCTTGATGGAGAGACTTGAGTAGTTGCGCTCACCTGTAGCCCTCCGCTTACAGATGAGCTCTGGCTTTTACTGGACATGAATTAACAAAATGTCCAGCAACTCCGCAATAGAGGCACAGGCGGTTGGTGATCCTCCGTTCCCTCTCCTTAGTCGAGATGCGAATCCCTCCCAGCTGCATGGGCTCAGACTCTGAGCCAGAGGAGGGAGATGGTTGCGATGCGGAGCAGGGAAACACCGTTGATGCGAGCTCTCTTCCACGAGCCCGGTGACGAAGATCTACCCGTCGTTCTATGCGGATGGCGAGAGCAATCAAAGAGTCCACATCTGAAGGAACCTCCGGGAGAGAATCTCATCCTTAACCACTGCGTGGAGTCCCTCCAGAAAACGAGCGAGCAGCGCCGGCTCGTTCCACTCACTAGAGGCAGCAAGAGTGCGAAACTCAATAGAATAATCCGTTATGGACCGTTCACCTTGGCATAAGGAAGCCAGGGCCCTAGAAGCCTCCCTACCAAAAACTGAACGGTCAAAAACCCGAATCATCTCCTCTTTAAAGTTCTGGAACTTGTTAGAGCAATCAGCCCTTGCCTCCCAGATAGCTGTGCCCCATTCTCGAGCCCGGCCAGTAAGGAGTGAAATGACGTAAGCAACCCGAGCTCTCTCTCTAGAGTATGTGTTGGGTTGGAGAGAGAACACAATCTCACACTGCGTGAGAAAGGAGCGGCACTCAGTGGGCTGCCCGGAGTAGCAAGGTGGGTTATTAACCCTAGGTTCTGGAGGCTCGGCAGGCCAGGAAGTAACAGGTGGCACGAGACGTAGACTCTGGAACTGTCCAGAGAGGTCGGAAACCTGAGCGGCCAGGTTCTCCACGGCATGGCGAGCAGCAGACAATTCCTGCTCGTGTCTGCCGAGCATGGCTCCTTGGATCTCGACGGCAGTGTAACGAGCGTCTGAAGTCGCTGGGTCCATTCCTTGGTCGGTTCCTTCTGTCATGCAGGTGAAAGAGGACCCAAAAGCGACTTGGCGAAAACAGAGTCTTTAATCCAGTAAAGTAAATACAAACAAAAAAACACAACTTTCACTCGAAATGACGAGGACAAACTGGAGACTCGATCTTGAACAGCAGGTGAACAGCAGGTTGCCTCGGGAAGGCACTTGAACCAGACAGACTCAGACACCTGCTCACCACGCAGCATCTGAGGAAAACACGACACGACAGGGCGATACACAAACACAGCACGGTGAATTCTAGACAAGGAACCGACAGAACAGGAACGGAACACAAAGGAAGAAATAGGGACTCTAATCAGGGGAAAGGATCGGGAACAGGTGTGGGAAGACTAAATGATTGATTAGGGGAATAGGAACAGCTGGGAGCAGGAACGGAACGATAGAGAGAAGAGAGAGCGAGAGAGTGAGAGAGGGAGGGGGAGAGAGAGGGATAGAAAGAGGGAAAGAACCTAATAAGACCAGCAGAGGGAAACGAATAGAATGGGAAGCACAGGGACAAGACAAGATAATAAATGACAAAACATGACATCCATAGTCATTAAAGCTCCATAGTCATTAAAGCTCCATAGTCATTAAAGTTCAATAGTCATTAAAGCTCAATAGTCATTAAAGCTCCATAGCCACCATAGTCATTAAAGCTCAATAGTCATTAAAGCTCAATAGTCATTAAAGCTCAATAGTCATTAAAGCTCCATAGCCACCATAGTCATTAAAGCTCCATAGTCACCATAGTCATTAAAGCTCCATAGTCATTAAAGATCAATAGTCATTAAAGCTCCATAGTCATTAAAGTTCAATAGTCATTAAAGTTCAATAGTCACCATAGTCATTAAAGCTCCATAGTCACCATAGTCATTAAAGCTCCATAGTAACCATAGTCATTAAAGCTCCATAGTCACCATAGTCATTAAAGCTCAATAGTCATTAAAGCTCAATAGTCATTAAAGCTCCATAGCCACCATAGTCATTAAAGCTCCATAGTCACCATAGTCATTAAAGCTCCATAGTCATTAAAGATCAATAGTCATTAAAGCTCCATAGTCATTAAAGTTCAATAGTCACCATAGTCATTAAAGCTCCATAGTCACCATAGTCATTAAAGCTCCATAGTCACCATTGTCATTAAAGCTCCATAGTCACCATAGTCATTAAAGCTCCATAGCCACCATTGTCATTAAAGCTCCATAGTCACCATCGTCATTAAAGCTCCATAGTCACCATTGTCATTAAAGCTCCATAGTCACCATAGTCATTAAAGCTCCATAGTCACCATAGTCATTAAAGCTCCATAGCCACCATAGTCATTAAAGCTCCATAGTCACCATAGCCATTAAAGCTCCATAGTCACCATAGTCATTAAAGCTCCATAGTCATTAAAGATCAATAGTCATTAAAGCTAAATAGTAATTAAAGCTCAATAGTCATTAAAGCTCAATAGTCATTAAAACTACATAGTCATTCAAGCTCAATAGTCATTAAAGCTCCATAGTCATTAAAGCTCCACAGTCACAATAGTCATTAAAGCCCCATAGCCACCATTGTCATTAAAGCTCCATATTCATTAAAGCTCCACAGTCACCATAGTCATTAAATCTCCATAGTCACCATAGTCATTAAATCTCCATAGTCACCATAGTCATTAAAGCTCCATAGTCACCATAGTCATTAAAGCTCAATTATCATTAAAGTTCCATAGTCATTAAAGCTCCATAGTGTCACGCTTTGGTCTTAGTATTTTGTGTTTTCTTTATTTGTTTGGTCAGGCCAGGGTGTGACATGGGTTATTGTGGTGTGTTTTTTGTCTTGGGGTTTTGTGGGGTGACTAATTAGTCTATGGCTGCCTGAGGCGGTTCTCAATCAGAGTCAGGTGATTTATCGTTGTCTCTGATTGGGAACCATATTTAGGCTTTTCTGGGGAGATACATGGATAACGTCTCCTCAGCAAGGCACCTCAAAGACTCCCTTGGGTTTTGGAATGGGAGGAGAGGCTTCCAGGCCCTCCTCAGAGAGGACCCAAAGGGACATGGTGGCTACCTCCATCCTCCTGCTATGTTCTCCCTAGGGGCTGACAGGGGGACGTTGTTTTATGCACATCAGCCCCCATTTTGCAGGGGCTGTATGGCCTACGGACACATATTCGCCTCGTGCAGCACAAGAAAATGCAGATTTTGTGGATCTGAGGAACACGAGGCGAGGGATTGTGACAAGCCTAAGGCGTGCCACGGGTGTGGCTCGTCAGCACACCTGTGGCGGGGGTGCCCGGCTCGTCAGAGGTCATATGCGTCTGTGGCTGGGGGGGGAGCAGGAGCGGGGGATGGTGGAAGAAGAGGAGGGGAAGGAAGCACACCTCATGACCAGAGTACAGGTCCAGAGGGGAAGGCCGCAAGGAAGGAGGAGGAGCAAGAAGCGGCGGATGGAAGAGAGAAGGAAACGGAAGGCACGGGAGTAGGAGAACCAGGAAAAGCGTCGGAAGAAGGCAACCGAGTGGAGGAGCATGAGAGAGAAGAAAGCGGGGGAGGAGTGGTGGAGAAGGAGACGGTGGAAGAGCAAGTGGACTGGGGGAAAGTGCCCTGGTGGGAGAGATGAGGGGTATGGTGGAGGAGCTGGCGGGGGTGGGGGTGGTATCTCTCCACTGCCGCCATCACCAAAGAGAATGAAGAGGAGGGTGCGATTGGACGACAGTTAGAGGGAGGGGATGGCCAAGAGAGTGATGGGGGTGGGAGAAACCTCTGGGTTGCTGCTGGTTTCCCCAGGCCCTCAATTTCTGTTGGGTGGGGACACACCTAACAAGACTCAGGACTGGGTACAGGAGGAGGTGGGGAGTTTTTTGTTTGGGGACTCAGCCTCCCCAATTTTTTTCCAAACCAGCTGCAGCACTGGGGAGGGGGAGGAGTGTGGGGGTAGACACAGGGTGCAGGGCACCCCGAAGCCAAACACTATTCCTGCATCCTGGGTTGGTGAGATGGAGGAATACGGGGGGATGTCGGGAGTACGGATAGTGTTCTCACCGGTAGATATGGAGCAGGGGAGCATAGGGTGAGTCTCCTGTTTTTTTCTGTCTGGGTTTAGAATTTGAGTGTATTACATGTTTTTATTTAATTTTTTCATGGGGTCTAATTTGACTTTTGTTAGTTTAAATGTAAGGGGTTTAAGGGATATTGTTAAGAGGGCGGTTTTTAGTTATTTGGAGGGTGTGGAGTTTGATTTTTTTTTTTTTACAGGAGGTTCACCTGAGGGATGGAGGGGATGTTAGTAGGTTTAAGAGGGAGTGGGACAAGGGAGAGGGGGAGTCGGTTTGGGGTATTGGGGGGGTGCACTCATCGGGGGTAGGGATTTTGTGTGGGCACAGGGAGGTAAAAGTGGAGGATTCTTTTGTGGTAATGCAGGGGAGGGTTATAGGGGTGGATGTCACAATAAGGGATTGTAAATTTAGATTAGTGGTGGTGTATGGGCCACAGGTGGTGGCAGACAGGAGGGAGATGGTGGACTGTCTGATACCCCTGTGTGTCACAAATAGGAAATTAGTGATAGGGGGGATTTTAATACAGATTTAAGAATAGGGGGGGGATAGCAGTGCAGGCGCCATTGCCGGGCTAATGGCTTGCCACATGGTCTGGTAGATGGTGGTCTGTACACTACTCCGAAAATGGCCGGTCCTACATGGCGCAACTCCAGGGGGGTTGAGCGGAGGCTCGACTATATTTTTGAACCCAGGTCTTTGGGTAAGTTGTCTGGGCGGCTGTTGCCTGTTTTCTTTTCGGATCACGACGGGGTGCTCCTGCAGGTGGGGTCGCCAGACTGCCTCTTTGGTAGGGGGTACTGGAAGTTAGATCGGGATGTGCTGGAGGAGCAGGTTTTTGTTGACGGTTTTTATGGTTTCTTTTGGAGGCTTGAAGGCCTCCGGTCCATGTGCGAGGGGGTGTTAGAGTGGTGGGAATTAGTTAAGGTGAGGATTAGGGCTTTTATATTAGGGTATTGCAAGAGGAAAAAAGGGAGGAGAGGAGGGAGGTGGATCGTATCCAAAGGTTAATTGAACTCGAGTACGAGGCAGGTAACCTCGGCGGGTCGTTTGACTGGGAGAGATCCGCAACCCTAAAGGCGCAGCTCATGGAGTTGCAGGAGCGGAAGGCTCGAGCTTTCCTGGAGCGTGCGCATAGTGGCTTTCTAGAACATAATGAGACTTGTTCTGCTATGTTCTTTAAGTCGGTTAGGGCCAGACAGAGTAGGAAGGTAATGCATGGCGTTAGGGAAGAAAATGGTTGTATAGTTAGAGAACCAGAGGATATGGTCAGGGTGACAACTGATCATTTCCAAGGTTTATTTAAGGAAAGGGAAATAGATGTAGAGCAGGGAAATGTGTTTTTAGAACACTTGTCCAGGCGGTTGCCGGAGGACATTAGAGAAGTGATGGAGGCCCAGATTTCACTAGAAGAGGTTTTTTTAAATATTTGTAAAAAATGTATTTTACATTTATTTAACCAGGCAAGTCAGTTAAGAACACATTCTTATTTTCAATGACGGCCTGGGAACAGTGGGTTAACTGCCTGTTCAGGGGCAGAATGACAGATTTGTACCTTGTCAGCTCGGGGGTTTGAACTCGCAACCTTCCGGTTACTAGTCCAACGCTCTAGCCACTAGGCTACGCTGCCGCCCCAGGTTGAGAGCGCTCTTAGGAGGATGGGAAAAGGGAAGGTGCCTGGGATGGATGGGCTGCCGGCTGAGTTTTATCTCAAGTTTTGGGGTATACTTGGACCGGTGGTCCTCAAAGTCTTGAAGGCCATCCTTGAGACGGGGGTCCCGGGGGGATCAATGGCTGTTGGTGTGCTGTCACTTTTATATAAGAAGGGGGAAGTAACAGACCATGGCAACTGGCGGCCGTTGACCATGCTGTGTGTAGATTACAAGCTACTTGCAAAGGTTTTAGCAGACCGGTTGCGCACAGCCCTTCCCTACGTCATCCATGAGGATCAGACGTGTGGGGTAGAGGGCCGCTCTATTAGATGGAAGGAACCTACAGTTAATCAGGGACTCCATCGCTTGGGTTGAGGATAGAGGACTGCCTTTAATGGTAGCAGCGCTAGATCAGGCGAAAGCCTTTGATTGCGTGAATAGATCCTTTTTATTCAGAGTGTTCGGTCGATTAGGATTTGGGGAGAAGTTCATAGGATGGATTCGTACATTATATGTCGGAGCGGGGTGCCGAGTTAGTGTAAATAGTCACTTGGGTGACGTTTTTGACCTCTCGTCTGGGGTCAAGCAGGGGTGCCCACTCTCGGCTCTCCTCTTCGTTCTGTACATGGAGCCTCTGGCGGCTGCCATTAGGGCAGACACAGGGGTGGAAGGCTTGTTGATCCCTGGAAGTGGTGGGCTGCGTGTTAAAATGACGCAGTACGCCGACGACATTTCCTTGCTGCTGTGCAAGGACTCGTGCCTGACAAGGTCCCTTGCCATCTTTGGGGATTTCACCCGAGCGTCGGGAGCAGTTCTGAACCATGCAAAGTCTTCCGTCAAGTTTTTCGGAAGATGGCGCGGTAGAACGGATGTGCCTGGGGGGTTATCTCTCTGTGAGGGGGCCCTGAGGATTCTCGGGGTCCATTTTGAGACCTCCGGCTCAGCAGCGCTAAAATGGAACATGCGTATCGCAGTGGTACAGAGGAAGCTAGCAATGTGGAAGACTAGGTATTTTTCTTTTATGGGCAAAGTCCTGGTCCTAAAGGTGGATGTGTTGCCGTCTCTTTTGTATTTGGCATACATCTACCCATTGCCGGCTTGTCTGAGGAGGCCTCTAGTGAGGCTTGTGTTTCAGTTTATGTGGAGTGGCAAGTGCGAGTGGGTCGCCAGGGCACGCATGATCTGTCCCATCGGCGAGGGAGGTAGGGGGGTACCACATTTCCCCCTCAAGCTGGACACAATTTTTGTTTCTTTCTTGTTAACGGAGCTTGCTCAGCCAGTGATACACCCGTCCGGTTACCACCTGCGGGTGTTCTTCTCGTATCAGGCGAGAAGCGTAATGGTGTGGTCTAACACGGGTCCTCGTGTTGCGTGCGCACCCTGAGGTTGAAGTTGCCCGAGTAGGTTTAGATCACAGGCACCTGTACGAGGAGGTCAGAAAGGCAGGGAGTCCGGCGCCTGTAGTGGGCATCTCGGAAGTGGTCTGGGAGGGAGTGCAGGCGCGGGGTCTGGACAACAGGCTCAAGGACCTGAATTGGTTGAGCCTCCATAAGTGCTTGCCGGTATGTTCCATCATGTACTGGTATAGTTTGGTGCAATCCCCCACCTGTCCAAGATCCTCTTGTGGCAGGGAGGAGACTGTGCGCCATGTCTTTTGGGACTGTGCCTTTGCCGGAGTAGTAAGGGCTAGGGCACGGGTGTTGTTAGGTTTGGTAAGGGGGGATTTTGTATTGACGTGGGCCAGGTTAGAGAGAGGTGTAGGGAGAGCGAGAGGGACAGATAGGGACAGGTTTCTGCTCTGGCTTGTCATGAGTCTCTTTAAACGGGGGCTGTGGGAAGCAAGGCAGAACATGGTGAAGACATGGAGAGATTGGGGGGGAAGGGATAGTGAGGAGGGTGGAAGGAGATTTGAGGGGGAGGATGAAGAGGGAGGAGAGGAAGTGGGGGCAGCATGCTGCTCTGGAGAGGTGGAAGGGGGGTTTAGGGCTGGGTGTCATTTAGATTTGTAAGGGGATAGATTAGGGATGGGGAGATAGGGAAAGGTATTTTGTAGGGTGACGGGGAGGGAAGATGCTCCCCTGAGGTTTTGTTTGGGGTTTATGTTTAGTTAAATTAGTTTAATTAAAATACCATTATTTGAGTATGTATGAAAATTATGAGTTGTAAAGAATGAATGGTATTGAAGATAATAAATTATTTTTTATAAAAAATATAAAAAATAGGCTGTAATAGGTTTTCGCGTTTCGTTTGTTGTTTTTTGTATATTAAGTTATTTCATGTATCGTTCAATTATCATTAAAGAACATGAGTAACCACCACGCCACATTTTGGTCCGACTCTCTTTCAACAGACGCCGTTACACATAGTCGGCTTCCACTAGATGCCAACAGTCTTTAGAAAGAGTTTCAGGCTGTTTTTTGGAAAAATGAGCTAGAAGTTGTAGTTTTTCTAAGTGGCTCCCATTTTGGCTGTAGTGTTTCCATGCGAAAGTGCGTTCTTTGTTTTTTATCTCCGGTAATGAACATACTATTCTCCGTCTTAAATTGTATAGTTTATTTATGTATTAGGGTACCTGGTGTTTGATTATAAACATTGTTTCACTTGTTAGGATAAGTTTATTGGTAACGTTTGTGATTCATTTTGTGTGCATTTTGAAGGAGGGAAACTGGTGGCTATGGAGCTTTAATGACTATGGTGACTATTGAGCTTTAATGGTGAAGCTCGCCAGCTAAACTGAGTTTTTATGGATATAAAGAAGGACTTTATCAAACAAAAGGACCATTTGTGATGTAACTAGTGTGCCAACAGAAGAAGATCTTCAAAGGTAATGCATTTATTATATCGCTATTTCTGACTTTCGTGTCGCACCTGCCTGGTTGAAAAATGTTTTTCATGTTTTTGTATGTGGGGCGCTGTCCTCAGATGGGGTGCTTTCGCCGTAAAGCCTTTTTGAAATCTGACACAGCGGCTGGATTAATAAGAAGTTAAGCTTTATTTTGATGTATAATACTTGTATTTTCATGAATGTTAAATATTTATATATCTGTAATTTGAAATTCGAGCTAGGCAATTTCACCGGATGTTGGCCAGGTGGGACGCTACTGTCCCACCTGCCCATAAGTTAAAGCTCCATAGAGGGCTGATTTTCTTTCCACTTTGATGTTTAATTGAGCAACAAGAGTGGCTATTAAAGGGCATCAGAATGAATTATATTATTACATTAGCCACCTTCTAGGTACTGAAGTTGAGCCTTCCTCATTTAAAAATCAGAAAAGTCACCTAGAACTCAATAACTTTAAGTAAACCCTTAGGATGAGGGTAATATGGAAAGTACTGCACTGCGAGTTAACGACAAAGTTAAGTCAAACAAACCCAGTGGCCTCATTGGCAAAGCTTAGGATGCTGTTCCTTCTCGTTTCCAAGAACAGGGCAATGTTCTGTCCGTTGTGTCCATTATCTGTGTTCTGTATAGTGGTCATTATCTCATTTAACCCCATTCATTCTACTGAGTCTGACAGTCCACTCTCCAGACCAGAACACAGCCATAAATCAAGCCAACATGATCACATACAAGAATACACTGGTTGCATCCCAAACTACACCCTACTGCCTTGATAGTGCACTACATTTAACCAGAATTACTGGCCAAAAGTAGTGCACTATATAGGGAATAGGATTCCATTTGGGACGTTTCCTCACATTGGTCAAAAATCACTGCGTGGTGTGTTTTCTTTCAGACGTAGTCATTAAAATGTAATGCCTCAGATGTCTCAATGAGACTACAATAGAGAGAGCCTGTTAATTCACATCTAAATGGGTGCTATCTGTTGGATTCGAAATTTTGAACATTGAGATATTAAAGACATAGATCAGACGCACAGTATATAAAGGAGTGAGATCTGTAGAAAGACAGAGTGGCTGTGGAATGTGATGGGTGGATGGGAGGAGATCAAATGATTGCTATAGGGGAAGCAGATTAACATCTGTGGATTAGGCAACGGAGGGGTTGAGGTCAGGAGGTCAGGTCAGATCCCCCGAAGGGAGTAATAAAGGTTTACTACTCACTTCCTGTTTAACCATAAGATGTAAGAATTAAAGAGAAGGAGGAGTGCCTTAAGTGGGATATTTTTACCTGTGATGGTGAGAAATGTCTGGTGGTCTGAATTACAGCTGTAACGACCCTTTGGGGATAATTCAACTTGGTTAAGCTTCTCTAGTGTCCCTGAGTTATTTACTCTGATAAATAAGAACCTAACAGTTGGTGTTGTTGGCACGATTCGTCACATTTTGTAGTCAAACCAAGGAGTCCAGATCAGTGGAGCAGAGCTTGCAACAAACAAGGTAGGCTAGTTCCTATATCTGTTTCCACTCATTTTGACATCTTGGGGAGATGAGAATCGTTTGCTGAACTAATTATGGGACACAGACCTGGAGAGCCTGAGTTTAATTCAGTAGGCCCATTGTATAACGACCGGTCGTAGCTTTACGGTAAATGGTAAGTCCCGGATGGGAAACTCGTATAGGCTGGTACCTGTAGAGTAATTCCTAGGAGGTAAATCCCTAGTAGGTTGGTTCCTGCTAGTACTATAAAGCAAGTAGTAAATCCCAGTGGGTTAGTACCTGTGATTACTATAAAAATGGGTGAGGCCCTGCGCAGTTTAGAATCTGCAAAAGGTAAGTCCGAGGGGGTAAATTCCTAGTAGGTTGGTTTCTGCTAGTACTCTAAGTATAAGGTGAGTCCCGGAAGGTAAGCCCGCGCAGGGTGGAACCTACGATGGGTAAATCCTAGGTGGTAAATCCCAGCGGGGTCGGTTCCCTGCATAACCTATAATGGGGTGAGAGCCTAGTTGTAGTGGCCGTAAAAGTGTGAGTGTGAATGGCAGGTTAGTTTTGTGCCCTGTTGGGGTGGTGAACTATGGCAGATTATGTGGAAATAGGAAGACAAGGAAGACAAACCATTGTCATGACGTTGGCCTGGGGGTAAAGTTTATGACATTTCCTCTCTCTACCCTACTGATATTACATTTGCAAAACTCTTGGTTAATATAGAGATTCTGGGAACATCAGAAGGTGGGGGGGAATTAACTATATTCTGGTAATCCGACCAATTGAACATATGCAGTGGTACTTAATGAATATGATGTCAGTTCGGTTGTCATCTGAGACATTCTCATCAATTATAAGATGACATAAACTCTACAGTGGAAAGTCTACACATCAGTGTTATCAGATTCACATGGAATTGTTGTTCAATTGAAATGTTTGAATATGAAATTAATCGTGATGGGATGAAATGTGCTTTTGGCTTCTAAAATTTGAGATTTGGGTTTTCATAAGGTAGGGCTCTGCTCAATCAGTGGCCCGCCCCTGTGAAGGGACATGGGCTATAAAAATAAAAAAAATACGCCCGCCTCTCCCTTCCTATATAAAGCCTTGAGGACAATATAACCTCCTGTTCCGAGGATGTGAGGACGACGGTCCGATGTCAGAATGGTTCAGATAATAACTACAGAACGAAGCCAACATCAGCGTGAGCTTTGGTTGCGAATGGTATGAACTTTGAACTCTTATTCACTACAGAAGTGATACCTCCTAGCCGTTGAGTTAGCAACAGCAGCTGCAAACGCAGGTTAGGAAGGAACAGACAGAGTATCCCGTCTACCACACAACGACGTTACTACAACGTATCCAATTGACAACCAGAGACATTCTTCAAAGGACAAAGGACTCGGTTGGGCAACAAGGCCTTCCATCTACCACCAACCTACTGAAGCACAGCTCAGAGTAAATATTTATTGCATTTTCCTTTTCCAAATGGGTGGTAATTTAGAATGCATAAGATACTGTATTTACGATAGCACAGCTTCGCCCTTTGTTCCTCAGTCTTCCCGTTCTTTCACTCAAACCCAGCCCCTTTTCTTTTGTGTAACAAGCTGTCATATCTGTTCCGCCCGCTAGGGACGTTTTCCTTTATGAAGTTATGATTAATTATGTGTATATGTAATTCTGTGTGATTAGTTAGGTAGTTAGTAAATAAATAATTAAACCCAGTTTTGTATTGCTGATTCAACTTGTTAGCCAGGGTTCGTGCAGACAACCAAGAATTTACAACTTTCAGATGAGACTGAAATAAGGTGAGGATTAATATTGACTGCTATTGATGTAAAATATTACTAGGTCACGTTAATACTGTTATGGTTTGTGTGTGTTTTTGTTGCTTTCCAAGTCTTATGCTATCACTTTCTTAGGAACCCGAAGGAGAAAGTGGAGAAACAAAAAGTGTTCCAGCTGACATGGAACAAGACAGCAGATTCAGCTGGAATGGCATTTTATTGTGTGATGAGAGATGGAAATAAAATTGTGTATGGTGTGATTATAGAACACACGTCTCTGAGTTTGTAAACCTCACAGTGAATGTTTGTTTGTTTCCACTTGTTCGTTTTTTAAATTCATGTTTTATTATCGTTTGTCCATTTAAGTAATTTCCAAGTTTATATAAATTTAACATTTGGATGTTTTTGTTCAAGAGGAGGGACTGTTTGTTTTCAAAAAGTTGAACATTGAGATATTGAAGATCAGACGCATAATATATAAAGGAGTGAGATCTGTGGAATGACAGAGTGGCTGTGGAATGTTCTGGGTGGACTGGAGGAGATCAAAGGTTTGCTATAGGGGAAGCAGATGAACATCTGTGGATTAGGCGAAGGAGGGGTTGAGGTCAGGAGGTCAGGTCAGATCCCCTGAAGGGAGTATTAAGGATTTACTAGCCACTTCCTGTTTAACCATAAGATGTAAGAATTGAAGAGAATCAAAAATCAAATCCATTTTTTTATTTTATATAGCCCTTCGTACATCAGCTGATATCTCAAAGTGCTGTACAGAAACCCAGCCTAAAACCCCAAACAGCAAGCAATGCAGGTGTAGAAGCACGGTGGCTAGGAAAAACTCCCTAGAAAGGCCAAAACCTATGAAGGAACCTAGAGAGGAACCAGGCTATGTGGGATATCCTCTTCTGGCTGTGCCGGGTGGAGATTATACAGAACATGGCCAAGATGTTCAAATGTTCATAAATGACCAGCATGGTCCAATAATAATAAGGCAGAACAATTGAAACTGGAGCAGCAGCACGGCCAGGTGGACTGGGGACAGCAAGGAGTCATCATGTCAGGTAGTCCTGAGGCATGGTCCTAGGGCTCACGTCCTCAGAGAGAAAGAACGAGAGAAAGAGAGAATTAGAGAGAGCACACTTAAATTCACACAGGACACCGAATAGGACAGGAGAAGTACTCCAGATATCACAAACTGACCCTAGCCCCCCCGACACATAAACTACTGCAGCATAAATACTGGAGGCTGAGACAGGAGGGGTCAGGAGACACTGTGGCCCCATCTGAGGACACCCCCGGACAGGGCCAAACAGGAAGGATATAACCCCACCCACTTTGCCAAAGCACAGCCCCCACACCACGAGAGGGATATCTTCAACCACTAACTTACCATCCTGAGACAAGGCCGAGTATAGCCTACAAAGATCTCCGCCACGGTACAAACCCAAGTGGGGGGCGCCAACCCAGACAGGAAGATCACATCAGTGACTCAACCCACTCAGGTGACGCACCCCTCCCAGGGACGGTATGAAAGAGCCCCATTAAGCCAGTGACTCAGCCCCTGTATTAGGGTTAGAGGCAGAGAATCCCAGTGGAAAGAGGGGAACCGGCCAGGCAGAGACAGCAAGAGAAGTCTTCAGGAAGGCAGTGAGTTGCTGCCTTTTAAAAAAAAATTGAGAGGAATGGAAGATTCGATATTGGCCGATAGTTTTTTATATTTTCTGGGTCAAGGTTTGGCTTTTTCAAGAGAGGCTTTATTACTGCCACTTTTAGTGAGTTTGGAACACATCCGGTGGTTAGAGAGCCGTTTATTATGTTCAACATAGGAGGGCCAAGCACAGGAAGCAGCTCTTTCAGTAGTTTAGTTGGAATAGGGGCCAGTATGCAGCTTGAAGGTTTAGAGGCCATGATTATTGCTTTTTAGTTAGCTTTGCGACAGTATCAAAAAGGAATTTCGGATTGTTCTTATTTTCCTCAATTAAGTTAGAAAAATAGGATGACCGAGCAGCAGTAAGGGCTCTTCGGTACTGTACGATACTGTCTTTCCAAGCTAGTCGGAAGACTTCCAGTTTGAGAAGGAGGAGTGTCTTAAGTGGGATATATATACCTGTGATGGTGAGAAATATCTGGTGGTCTGAATTACAGCTGTAACGACCCGTTGGGGAGAATCAAACTTGGTTAAGCTTCTCTAGTGTCTGTGAGTTATTTACTCTGATAAATAAGAACCTAACACATCTTTGTGAAGACTCAATAGGATACCTTTATCCAATTCATTCATCCCATCTCCTTTAGTTCACACACTGTGAATCTCTGGCTCACTGTGACTAAAGATAACAAGCCACATCGGTGCATGTCTATGAATGGCTCCGAGCCATGATGTCTGTTTCTCCATTGGAACAAAGGAGCTAAATGTATCAGCATCTCTACTCACCCTCAGGTGTCAGGGCAACGGAGTGTTGAATGTTCTACCTGTCGGTGCACCATGTATCTCATGATTCACTGGTATGAAATCAAATGGAAGGCTAATATACACAATTTCATATATGCACAACTTCATATCTCAAGATGTTCTTTCAGCATAAATTACATTAAAATGAATTTGTCTGGTCTCATTGCCTTCAATCTATGTCTCGGGGCAGGTTTGCTTTTCCAAATAGAACAAGAATGTGATGAACGTTGGAACTAAACCCTATATGATCAAATTATATAATCTGCACTCAACCACTAGACACCACCATACCAACTGCAATAGTGCCATCTAATGAGCAAATATTGCCAACCATGTGAAATGGACTAATTGTCGAAATGATCTAAATTCTGGCATTAGGGTGATGAATGTATGATGCATCATAGTGATCAAGTGAATGATAGAATGTCAGCTCACACTCTCTATGTGCAGCAAAACGACACCCTATTGGGCTCTGGTTAGAGTATTTCCCTACATAGGGATAATGAGCACATCCCTTCAAGAAAATACAGGAAGGGAAATAGCTTTGGTTAACAGGCTGCTCTTATTACCAAAATAATAAAAGCCTCTTGCTCCAACACCGTTGAGATATACAGGACTAGAGGCCTCTTACAGTATGTCCAAACTTTTGTTAAGGAAATCTTATTGAATTTCAAAAGAGGCAAAATATTAAAATGAGAGTTTTGAAAGTAGAGTTTGAAAAATGAATTGTCCTGCTCAGTTGCGTCTATTATTCATGGTTGTTTCAGTCACTCAATAGAATCAACCCTTTTGGTCCGTTTATTCTTTTTGAGCTGTGAAAGTGCAGGTTTGCTTGGAATTGTTCAGCGCACTTATGTCCTTGGCCTTTAATTCAAAACATGCCAGTTCATTCTAAGTAATTGCATCAGGGCTGGGGTTTCAATTTGCATTGAAGGCAGTCAATTCAGAAAGTAAAGTTAATTTTTAAAAATTGCATCTATTTTCAATGACATCTCAGTAATCTGATTAGTAGAAGCTATTTACTTCAAAAGGGTTTCATTTAATACTTTTTAAAATCACCTCCTGAATTGAATGCCTTCAATTCGAATTGAGCCCAGCCCTGAAGTACAACAATGTGAACCTTTCAAAGAAATACTGGCATGGTAGGTGGGAGAGATGATGTTTATAGGTGTTCTTTATGTAGACGCTTGAAGAGTATGAAGACAGCTCCAACAATGGAACCAAGCACCATACTATACTCACGTATACTATACTATACACTGAGTGTACAAAACATTAAGAACACTAAGCAATAAGGCCTGAGGGGGTGTTGTTTATGGCCATTATTGCCATTATAAACTGGTTACCAATGCAATTAGACCAGTAAAAAGTCATGCTTTGTCATTCCTGTGCTATATGGTCTGATATACCACGGCTGTCAGCCAATCAGCATTCGGGCTCGAACCACTCAGTTTAGAATATACAATACACATGTATCCAAGTGAGTGAATACAGAATACATAACTGCACACAAACCCAAGTGTGTTAAACAATGTGCTTTATTTGCAGTATAAACATTAGTCAGATACAAACCCTCGTGGTCGTTTTACAGTAATAGTTTTACAGTAATAGCATATACCTTGTCGTACTCTTGTGCATAGAAGAACAGTACACACCACAGTTGAGGCCTATACTTGTGCATCAGCCTTAACCTCATAGCCCTGCGATTTATACAAGGCTATACTACATCATGTCTCCCTTTATACATATATTATATAGAGCTATGTGTATTCATATATTTACAAAACTCTTATCAAATGTAGAAAAGTTGCATATAAATCATCTTTATCCCACATTTCACAAAATCATTGGAAAAAAAACCTTCATTTGTAGTCTTCATTTTAATTTTGGTACAAGTAAACTTTGTGGTAGGTACATAGTGTCCTCATCTAGAACAAAAGAAAAACAAAATGTCAATGAACAGTAAGACTTTGTGTCCCATCTGAACGCTCTTATTCCCACAGCAGACATCATATGTTTGTTTCTGTGACATACAGTATAACTAATGGTTAATATGGCACTATTTTGACATATTTTAATGAGACCATGTTGTCTATAGATAAGACATGCTATCTATCACCAAGCATAGCTCGGTCACAGAAAAGACCTACGGGCAACAGTGAAGTTTTAAGACGGTTGACTGTGAAGTACTGTAGCAACTCAAACTCAACAACCCTCTGTCCCCCAGGAATTCAAGCTGCAAAGACAAATGACAAAACATCACAATTCAGGATTGTAATAGGCGTATTTATTTAACATGAAACTGATGTGATCCTCCATCTTCCCAATAGAGTCCATAGTGACTGGTGAGTTTGTTACTGTAAAAAATTGCTCCAGGATAATACCAATGCTTTGGCTTGGTCCACTAATTATTGGGAGTGAAAACTGGCTATACTAACAAAAGGCATCATTTGTTAAAGAAATGAGCTGAAAACTGGCCATATGGATTTGGTACCTTATTGTTATCCATGTTTGGTGTACCAATGACAAGCTGTTGAATTGCTGCCCACAATGCTTCCTTCAACGTACACTTCAGCAGTATATTCTATGTGCAAAACATGGACACGACGTGACCAGACATTCATTCAATCTTTATTGCTTAGAACTGTGCCTGAGTGGCACAGACAGGCGCTAAGTGTAAGTGTAATTAGTGTCAAGGACTAACTGGTGTGGGGTGTTGAAGTTTCTTTCTCACCCCTACGATAAAGTGCGGCACTGCTAGGTCCATTAAATGTATCAACTGAAAGCTACATATACTGCAGCTGTACATATACTGCAGCTGTACATATACTGCAGCTGTACATATACTGCAGCTGTACATATACTGCAGCTGTACATATACTGCAGCTGTACATATACTGCAGCTGTACATATACTGCAGCTGTACATATACTGTAGCTTTACATATACTGCAGCTGTACATATACTGCAGCTGTACATATACTGCAGCTGTACATATACTGTAGCTGTACATATACTGAAGCTGTACATATACTGTAGCTGTACATATACTGTAGCTGTACATATACTGTAGCTGTACATATACTGTAGCTGTACATATACTGAAGCTGTACATATACTGTAGCTGTACATATACTGAAGCTGTACATATACTGTAGCTGTACATATACTGAAGCTGTACATATACTGTAGCTGTACATATACTGCAGCTGTACATATACTGTAGCTGTACATATACTGTAGCTGTACATATACTGCAGCTGTACATATACTGTAGCTGTACATATACTGCAGCTGTACATATACTGCAGCTGTACATATACTGCAGCTGTACATATACTGCAGCTGTACATATACTGCAGCTGTACATATACTGCAACTGTACATATACTGTAGCTGTACATATACTGCAGCTGTACATATACTGCAGCTGTACATATACTGTAGCTGTACATATACTGCAGCTGTACATATACTGTAGCTTTCAGGAAGGAAAATGGATGACTAACAGGTGAAAAATGTAAAAGGTTCTCAGACTCAGACATTACGTGACTCTGCCAGTAGCTACAGCCTCTTCCCACGGTGTACCTTAACGACTCTTAAGAAGGGATATTGTACCGTAGAGACTCGACCCAATTACACCGCTAATTTCAACCCAGTGAGAGCGAGGGTGTTTCAATCGAACGCCTACGCCATTAACGCCAGGCGAGAGCTCTGCAGATTGGAGCAGAGGGGACCTTTAGTCAGTGGCCAAAGAGACTTGATGAGAGACACCATGGATGACAGGGAATGAAAACAAAAATGGAAAAAAGATTAGACGGATTGATGTGGAGGAGTGAAGAGAGAGAGGATGAGAAGTAAGACTGGATAAGTGGGGGGCCAAAGAGCTCATCAAGGTTGATAAATAACACGTATGTGACATTCAGGGGTGATTGGAGCAGTGCATCTACTGCCTACTGTAGTGGACAGTCTGATGATTCAAATAAATGACCTTACTGTTACAGTGACCTTACTGTTACAGCGACCTTACTGTTACAGTGACCTTACTGTTACAGTGCATGCTCCTTCATAGAGAACTGCATAGTGATGCAATCCATCGACACCGCTAGCCTCTCTAATACAGTACCGCATAGACCTACACACCAGACTGTCAATGTATCAGCATCAGAAAGTTACATTACCTACCGGTAGCAAGAATAGATCAATCTGAGGTCATTTTGTACTCATTTAAAACACAGTCATTTCCTTAGAATCATAAAGCCAGATTTCAGTGCTAAAAATGTCAAATTTCCATATAAATGTACTTGAATTTATAATAATGGATTGTGTGGTCAAACTGCATATTTTCACGAGTTTAAGAATGAAGAGGGATGTGTTGCGTAGGCCAAGTTATATTGTTAGGAGGGTCCCCTTCTTACTGCATGAAAGGGAGAGTTCGGTACCATTGGCATTGTAGAAAGTGCAATATCATAACCTTCACTTGCAATGTGCGAATCTATATAGCAGCCAGTTTGCAGTGCAAGCAGCACGTACAACCAGTTATTAAATCATTCATAGTTCAATCTAGGAGGAAATCACATATTAAAGCTCTGATGTAAACTTCCAATGAATCAATGTTTTTGTCCAAATCTTCTAGAGCGTGTAGACATTAATAACGAAACGTATTGTCATGACACCGTCATAACATCCCTTTAGGTGCCACTATTGGACAAACCGACCGAGGAGGATAGTGATGAATGCCATTCATTTACTACGATTTTAAGACACGAGTGTAGATAATGTGTGTGCGTGCGTGTGCATGCCTGTGTGTGTGTGTGTGTGTGTGTGTGTGTGTGTGTGTGTGTGTGTGTGTGTGTGTGTGTGTGTGTGTGTGTGTGTGTGTGTGTGTGTGTGTGTGTGTGTGTGTGTGTGTGTGTGTGTGTGTGTGTGTGTGTGTGTGTGTGTGTGTGTGCATGTAGTTGTGTGAATAAAACATGTGCTTCCGGTGCTGACCAGGTGTCCACAAACTCATTGGTTAAAAACTGCATATCAGTTACTGAGGCACTTGTTAAGTCACAATATTTTTTTACACATAAATAAAATCAAAACTGGAATAAGAAAATATTCATTCTGATATGACATTTTGTTTATGTTACTTTGTGTCACCTTTCCTAAATGTTCTCCTTGGCCCTGTGAATGGCTCTTTCACTGACGCTACACCCCTCCACGCCACCTTGTGTGGTTTTCACATACCTGTGTTTCTGTGCTACAGGAGTATCCTTCCAGTGGAGCTCCATTGCTTTGATCAGGGTCAGATTGATTAGTGCACAAAGTCAATGTAGCAAAATGTAGAAAACATAGCATTTCTTACTCGACAAACAAAGATAATCCCTCCCTGTTCAGTCCATTTCTTCTGTTTGGTGCCTAGTGAAAACGACCCTGGTGTGTGTGTGTCAGGGTGTGTGTGTGTCAGCTAAAAGCTGGACTCTGGGACCGTCCTCTTGCGTCCCAATGAGTTGGTACTATAGCGAGTCCTCTGCAGGGTACCGTAGGAGGGCGTCTCTGCTGTGAGGCTGCGAGGGGGCGGAGCCACGTCATGGGACAGCCCTTTGCGGTGTAAAGAGGCGGTCCTTCGCATGCTAGACTCCTCCTTGCTGGGGATGTTGGATGAGCTCTGAGAGCGTTTTATATGGGCAGCAGCGGCGCGTCTGGCTTTACCATTGGGTAGCTCGTCTCCGAGATGATTGGCACTCCCGTTGCGGGGGGCTCCGTTGGATTTCGCCTCCCCCGTCTTCGTGGCCCCGCCTGGGGCTCCACTGGACAGGGACAGCTGGGAGGTGCTGGACCCGCCGACGTCACCAACTTTTCCAGAGTCGGACTTGCGAGACGATGACGACTCCTTGTCCTTCTTCTTGAAGTTGCTTTTGAAGAAAGACAGCAGCCCCTCGTGGCTCTTGGAGGCCTCCTCTACCTTCTCACCCTTCCTTCTCTTTTCTCCCTCAGGTGGTACCAGACAGTCCCTTGGTGGTGGGTCCTGGTGGCCCTTGGCCCCTCTCCTCAGGGTGCCTTCCCAGTCTCTGTCCCTGAGGCTGTGGGTGCTGGAGCTGGACTGGACGCCTGCACTAGACCCCCTCCTAGAAGGGGCCTCTTGGGGCTTTCCCTGGTCCTTCTCCTTACTCTTCTTGGTATTCCTCCTGGTCAGAGTGTTAGTACTACTACTACTGCCCATCCTACCCTCGTCTCTCTGGTCTCTCTGATCCCCCTGGTCTCTCTGGTCCCCCTGGTCTCTCTGCTGCTGATGGGACCCTTTGCTACTTCGTCTCAGACTCCCTGTCTTGTCTGTGACTGGTTTTCTCTGGCCCTCTGGCATCTGCGGAGACTCTGATTGTCCCATGCAGTTCAGGCTGCTTCCCACACTGGGGGAGCTGATGGCAGGACCCTTCCGGCTCTCAGAGCCCGTCATTAAATTGACTATAGAGTCCTTGGTGCAGCGAGGTCTTCTTCCAGACTCTAGGTACTCCACCAGTTCCACAGGGGCAGGGGTGGGGATGGGAGCAGGGGCGGCCTCGGCTGCAATATTTTGGCGGTCCTTGGAGCCGAACGACCAGCGTAGCGGGAAGACCTTGTTCAGTGTCTCTTTGTTCTTAGTGGGGGTCCTCATGCTGACGCTACGACCCTGGATGCCCCGTACGAACGGCCTGGTCTCAAAACCACCTGGTGGTGAAAGAGAGAGAGAGAAAAGAACACTTTACTATAGTGTCTCTGACATTTTAAGCTAGACTAACTTTACATTTTCAAACCCCTTTTATTAAATTGTAAATTACAAGCACATCGATCACAATGAGCTTTTTTTCCCGGCAACATTATATACAGTTAAAGTCAGAAGTTTACATACACCATAGCCAAATATATTTAAACTCAGTTAACAATTCCTGACATTTAATCCTAGTAAAAAAATCCCTGTTTTAGGTCAGTTAGGATCACCACTTTATTTTAAAAATGTGAAATGTCAGAATAATAGTAGAGAGACTGATTTATTTCATCAAAATTCCCAGTGGGTCAGAAGTTTACATACAGTCAATTAGTATTTGGTAGCATTTCCTTTAAATTGTTTAACTTCGGTCAAATGTTTTGGGTAGCCTTCCACAAGCATCCCACAATAAGTTGGGTGAATTCTGGCCCATTCCTCCTGACAGAGTTGGTGTAACTGAGTCAGGTTTGTAGCCTCCTTGCTCGCACACGCTTTTTGAGTTCTACCCACACATTTTTTTGTGATGGCCACTCCAATACCTTGACTTTGTTGTTCTTAAGCCGTTTTGCCACAACTTTGGAAGTATGATTGGGGTCATTGTCCATTTGGAAGACCCATTCGCGACCAAGCTTTAACTTCTTGACTGATGTCTTGAGATGTTGCTTCAATACATCCACATCATTTTCCTTTCCTCATGATGCCATCTATTTTGTGAAGTGCACCAGTCCCTCCTGCAGCAAAACACCCCCACACCATGTTGCTGCCACCCCGGTGCTTCACGGTTGGGATGGTGTTCTTCGGGTTGCAAGAACCCCCCTTTTTCCTCCAAACATAACGATGGTCATTATGGCCAAAGAGTTCTATCTTGTTTCATCAGACATTGCTCCAAAAAGTAAGATCTTTGTCCCCATGTGCAGTTGCAAACCGTAGTCTGGCTTTTTTAAGGCAGTTTTGGAGCAGTGGCTTCTTCCTTGCTGAGTGGCCTTTCAGGTTATGTCGATATAAGACTCATTTTACTGGGGGTATAGATACTTTTGTACCTGTTTCCTCCAGCATCTTCACAAGGTCCTTTGCTGTTGTTCTGGGATTGATTTGCACTTGTCGTAACAAAGTATGTTCATCTCTAGGAGACAGAACGCATCTCCTTCCTGAGCGGTATGACGGCTGCATGGACCCATGGTGTTTATACTTGCATACTATTGTTTGTACAGATGAATGTGGTACCTTCAGGCGTTTGGAAATTGCTCCCAAGGATGAACAAGACTTGTGGAGGTCTGCCATTTCTTTTCTGAGGTCTTGGCTGATTTATTTTGATTTTCCCATGATGTCAAGAAAGCTTCGAAAGCCATGACATCATTATCTGGAATTTCCCATGCTGTTTACAGGCACAGTCAACTTAGTGTATGTAAACCTCTGACCCACTGGAATTGTGATACAGTGAATTATAAGTGAAATAATCTGTCTGTAAACAATTGTTGGAAAGTAGATGTCCTAACCGACTTCCAAAACTGTAGTTAGTTAACAAGAAAGTTGTGGAGTGGTTGAAAAACGTGTTTTAATGACTCCAACTTAAGTATATGTAAACTTCTGACTTCAACTGTATGTAGGCATGGACTGTGCATATATAGGAAGAGATTACGTAAATGCACATCCACAGTTAGAGTAGAATGTGTTCAGCTAAACATTAAAGAGGTGATGCACTCTATGCTCACGTGTGGCGTATTAACAACAACATGGAATAATAATAACCACTGATTAGATTTAGTTTTTCCAGATGCTCAAAGTGCTTTAAATAGGGGAGAAGTTGAGCCAAAGGGGAAAGGTGAGCCACCCTTGTTTCTAGGAAACCATACACAATAATAATTTGACCAAATATTTAGGATGAGGTCATCCTTTTCTTGAGCCTGTGAAGGAAGAAACCACATGTAAAAAGTGTTAAGCAAGTTAGGCCCAAAAAATAGATTTTCACAAAGCAAAATTAATTTATTGTGAATTTTTATGATGCTTGTGTCTAAACCAAAGTAGATCATTTTAAGATTGTTCTATACATCAGTTGGGGTCTCTATAAGCTCAATATGTGGTCCTAAACCTAGCAGGAAAGTGCATCCTTGTATCTGTGTGGGATAATATAGCCAACATTTTTGTCTAAGGGTAATTTGAGCCAATGGCTACTTGAGCAAATGTAAGTGTTTTCTTCCCAGGTGTAAGGCATTATCGCTGGGATATGAGGTAACAACAGGGCCTCAACAGTTTCCCGTGTGTATCAAGAATGGTCCAACACCCACAGGACATCCAGCCAACTTGACACAACTTTGGAAAGCATTGGAGTCAACATGGGCCAGTGTCCCTGTGGAACACTTTTGACACCTTGTAGAGTCCATACCATGACAAATTGAGGCTGTTCTGAGGGCAAAACGGGGTAATTAAATATTAATAAGGTATTCCCAATGTTTGGTATACTCAGTGTATGTAAATATATTTGTTAGAAATAATACTGTTTCCCTTGACGGAGTGATGTTGAATGTAAACCACTCAACTTACCCCAGTCTCTCCAACTGTAGTAATGGGAAAACTCACCACCACCACCCATCACCCTTCCACCACCAATGGAATGAAGACCGAAGAACGTTTTTGTTTTTTAAATATTTTCTTTTACCTTTCTTTGGTTTACCATGCATCTCATGTTTCCCAGGCCCCTCACCTTCCTCCTCTCTGGGTGGGTCATCAAGGAAGACGGGGGACTCCGGGGAGTCGTGGACAGAGGAGGGGCAGGTGGTGGAGGAGCGGGACACCAGACTACCCCTCTTACTGTCCCCATTCAGACGGACCAGCCAGTGGTCCGACATGGAGGAACTGGTGGAGCCTACAGAGGGGAGAGAGACGTTTCTGTGACTATGGGCACTGGACCAGGAAGACACCTGTCTGTTCCAATCCAGTCAATACAGAAAACACAGAAAAACTACACAGATAATTGCTATGTAGAATAAAGCATTTAGCAATTGAAATATCACATTGAGGTTTTGCTGGTTCAGGTGGTTGGAGCATGGTGCTTGAGTGAAACCTGCAGTTATGAGTTAACCTTTAGTGGATAAAGGCTGAATGGTCTTGATGTATCTAATACTACCTCTGTACGGAGTTCAGCTGTAATGGAATTGAACCCTGAGTGAACTCTCTCCTGTAATGTGTGTGTGTCCATGCCTGTGTGTGTGTGGTACACTACCCACCTCTGATTGAGCTGCTGGCGGACCAGGGGGGGATGACGTTACGTCTCTGGTAGAACAGTATGTAGGCCCCCCTGGTACACACCTCCTCCTCAGGCACCAGGTCCACACTGCTGTCGTCATAGCTGTACCACTGGCCGTCCACTGAGTTCCTGCAGTACGCTGCAAGACGCACACAGGACTGTAGAGACAGGCTGCACCACAATCCTTATGTCCTGGGTATAGTAATGTAAGTTGATGTGACCACTATAGAGGAGGGCACTGCACTGTTATGCATGTCCTATGTATCATCATTATTTGGCAGTAGGCATCACTCTCACTAACGATATTCTCTCCTCACTTCTCGATCAACAGCCAGTCAGTATGCCTCTCTCCTCAACATCACGTCTCCTACATCAATGGTATATCAATGGCCAACCAGTACCTGTGTAATGTCCGCCGTGCATCCCACCATGGTGGTTACACACTGCATAGAGGTCATAGAGGAAGTCAGGAGGCAGGGCCATGTCTGGGTGACTAATATGATGACTGCTGCCTTCAGGCTGTTTCCATGTGGGGGGCCAGGGTCCCAGGTCCCCCAGGTTCCTCATGCTCTGGGACCTCTTCACCACGTGGGGGGCCATGTCCAACCCGGCCAGGGGGAAGCGCACCTGGGTGGACAGCTTGTTGCGCCGCTCGCCCACCTGATTCATTGAATTTTTAATCAACTATCAAGGTTAACACAATTAATGACTTATTTCCATTGTGGTGCTTTTGGGAAGAACGGCAATCCGCTACATGTGATCGGCTCCAGTTACCTGTCGGAAGCGTTTGAGGTGGAGGATGAGGATGTCGGGGAGGGTCCAAAGGGACATCTTCACCATGCCCTGCTGGAGCTGCTTACAGTGGGGACACTTCCATGCGTCGTCTGGGGCCAGCTGGAGAGAACACACACACACACACACACCCTTGTCAGTGGGGACACTTCCATGCGTCGTCTGGGGCCAGCTGGAGAGAACACACACACATGGTCAGTGGTGAAGTCTCAGATAAAGTTAGTCTTCACACACTACATTTGTCCAAGACCATATAAAAATACTCATGGAGTGAGAGTGAAAGAGTGAGTGAGTTAGTGAGTGAGTGAGTAAGTGAGAGAGAAATTAACTTATGAATCGACAAATGCAATATTAAAGTTGCTATATGTACTGTAACTTTTTGGTCGACTCGACCCAATTCACATAGAGATCTGTCATTCTCATTGAAAGGAGGTACAATTTCTGCATAGTGCATCTTTAATGTTCAGTACCCAAAGGGTAGGTTAAGACCAGTTGCATTGGACAGTATTGTACAGTCCATGTTACCTGTTCCTCTTTGGTGTAGAGCTGAAAGCACTCGTCCAGGGTACAGCTGTGCTGCTGCAGGTGCTGCTGCTGCTGGACTCTCACACTCTCTGAGTCCTTCACCACCTCCTCCTGGATGTTACCAAACAGACTGACAAACACACACAGGCAAAAAGTTGGGGTATGAGTGTGTGTGTGTTTGTGAGAGAGTGAGCGAGATTAAGACAGAGTGAATCGTTCTACGCAATAAATAATGGATGTGTGTGTGTGTGTTTCTGAGTCAATTGATTTGGTGTGTGTACATGTGTATGTCCAGTGTATGTCCAGTGCTCACCATTCTTTGATCTTGTGTTCCCACTCAATCACCAGCTTCACGTGGGGTGGTCCTCCTGGGCCACATAACTTCAGGGCTCTGGAAAACATATTGCATGATGAATACACACTATCTTCTGGATACAATGTCTACCAGACTACCACTGGATACAATGTCTACTAGACTACCACTGGATACAATGTCTACTAGACTACCACTGGATACAATGTCTACTAGACTACCACTGGGTACAATGTCTACCAGACTACCACTGGATACAATGTCTACCAGACTACCACTGGGTACAATGTCTACTAGACTACCACTGGATACAATGTCTACCAGACTACCACTGGATACAATGTCTACCAGACTACCACTGGATACAATGTCTACCAGACTACCACTGGATACAATGTCTACCAGACTACCACTGGGTACAATGTCTACCAGACTACCACTGGATACAATGTCTACCAGACTACCACTGGGTACAATGTCTACTACCAGACTACCACTGGGTACAATGTCTACCAGACTACCACTGGGTACAATGTCTACTAGACTACCACTGGGTACAATGTCTACCTGACTACCACTGGTACAATGTCTACTAGACTACCACTGGGTACAATGTCTACCAGACTACCACTGGGTACAATGTCTACTAGACTACCACTGGGTACAATGTCTACCAGACTACCACTGGGTACAATGTCTACCAGACTACCACTGGGTACAATGTCTACCTGAATACCACTGGATACAATGTCTACTAGACTACCACTGGGTACAATGTCTACCAGACTACCACTGGGTACAATGTCTACCAGACTACCACTGGGTACAATGTCTACCAGACTACCACTGGGTACAATGTCTACTAGACTACCACTGGGTACAATGTCTACCAGACTACCACTGGATACAATGTCTACTAGACTACCACTGGGTACAATGTCTACCAGACTACCACTGGGTACAATGTCTACTAGACTACCACTGGGTACAATGTCTACTAGACTACCACTGGGTACAATGTCTACCTGAATACCACTGGATACAATGTCTACTAGACTACCACTGGGTACAATGTCTACCAGACTACCACTGGGTACAATGTCTACTAGACTACCACTGGGTACAATGTCTACCAGACTACCACTGGGTACAATGTCTACTAGACTACCACTGGGTACAATGTCTACCTGAATACCACTGGATACAATGTCTACTAGACTACCACTGGGTACAATGTCTACCAGACTACCACTGGGTACAATGTCTACCAGACTACCACTGGGTACAATGTCTACTAGACTACCACTGGGTACAATGTCTACCAGACTACCACTGGGTACAATGTCTACCAGACTACCACTGGATACAATGTCTACCAGACTACCACTGGGTACAAGTCTACCAGACTCTACAAAGTCTACCAGACTACCACTGGGTACAATGTCTGTAGACTACCACTGGGTACAATGTCTACCTGAATACCACTGGATACAATGTCTACTAGACTACCACTGGGTACAAATGAATACCACTACAACCAGACTACCACTGGGTACAATGTCTACCAGACTACCACTGGGTACAATGTCTACTAGACTACCACTGGGTACAATGTCTACCAGACTACCACTGGGTACAATGTCTACTAGACTACCACTGGGTACAATGTCTACCTGAATACCACTGGGTACAATGTCTACTAGACTACCACTGGGTACAATGTCTACCAGACTACCACTGGGTACAATGTCTACTAGACTACCACTGGGTACAATGTCTACCAGACTACCACTGGGTACAATGTCTACCAGACTACCACTGGGTACAATGTCTACCTGAATACCACTGGATACAATGTCTACAGACTACCACTGGGTACAATGTCTACCAGACTACCACTGGGTACAATGTCTACCAGACTACCACTGGGTACAATGTCTACTAGACTACCACTGGGTACAATGTCTACCTGAATACCACTGGATACAATGTCTACTAGACTACCACTGGGTACAATGTCTACCAGACTACCACTGGGTACAATGTCTACTAGACTACCACTGGGTACAATGTCTACCAGACTACCACTGGGTACAATGTCTACTAGACTACCACTGGGTACAATGTCTACCAGACTACCACTGGGTACAATGTCTACTAGACTACCACTGGGTACAATGTCTACCTGAATACCACTGGATACAATGTCTACTAGACTACCACTGGGTACAATGTCTACCAGACTACCACTGGGTACAATGTCTACTAGACTACCACTGGGTACAATGTCTACTAGACTACCACTGGGTACAATGTCTACCTGAATACCACTGGACTAGACTACCACTGGGTACAATGTCTACCAGACTACCACTGGGTACAATGTCTACTAGACTACCACTGGGTACAATGTCTACCAGACTACCACTGGGTACAATGTCTACTAGACTACCACTGGGTACAATGTCTACCTGAATACCACTGGATACAATGTCTACCAGACTACCACTGGGTACAATGTCTACCAGACTACCACTGGGTACAATGTCTACCAGACTACCACTGGGTACAATGTCTACCAGACTACCACTGGGTACAATGTCTACTAGACTACCACTGGGTACAATGTCTACCAGACTACCACTGGGTACAATGTCTACCAGACTACCACTGGGTACAATGTCTACCAGACTACCACTGGGTACAATGTCTACCAGACTACCACTGGGTACAATGTCTACTAGACTACCACTGGGTACAATGTCTACCAGACTACCACACAATGTCTACCAGACTACCACTGGTACAATGTCTACCAGACTACCACTGGGTACAATGTCTACAGACTACCACTGGGTACAATGTCTACCAGACTACCACTGGGTACAATGTCTACCAGACTACCACTGGGTACAATGTCTACCAGACTACCACTGGGTACAATGTCTACTAGACTACCACTGGGTACAATGTCTACTAGACTACCACTGGGTACAATGTCTACCAGACTACCACTGGGTACAATGTCTACCAGACTACCACTGGATACAATGTCTACTAGACTACCACTGGGTACAATGTCTACCAGACTACCACTGGATACAATGTCTCCCAGACTACCACTGGGTACAATGTCTACCTGACTACCACTGGGTACAATGTCTACCAGACTACCACTGGGTACAAAGTCTACCAGACTACCACTGGGTACAATGTCTACCAGACTACCACTGGGTACAATGTCTACCAGACTACCACTGGGTACAATGTCTACCAGACTACCACTGGATACAATGTCTACCAGACTACCACTGGGTACAATGTCTACTAGACTACCACTGGATACAATGTCTACCAGACTACCACTGGGTACAATGTCTACTAGACTACCACTGGGTACAATGTCTACTAGACTACCACTGGGTACAATGTCTACTAGACTACCACTGGGTACAATGTCTACTAGACTACCACTGGGTACAATGTCTACTAGACTACCACTGGATACAATGTCTACTAGACTACCACTGGGTACAATGTCTACTAGACTACCACTGGGTACAATGTCTACTAGACTACCACTGGGTACAATGTCTACTAGACTACCACTGGGTACAATGTCTACTAGACTACCACTGGGTACAATGTTTACCAGACTACCACTGGATACAATGTTTACCAGACTACCACTGGGTACAATGTTTACCAGACTACCACTGGGTACAAAGTCTACCAGACTACCACTGGGTACAATGTTTACCAGACTACCACTGGGTACAATGTTTACCAGACTACCACTGGGTACAATGTTTACCAGACTACCACTGGGTACAATGTTTACCAGACTACCACTGGGTACAATGTTTACCAGACTACCACTGGGTACAATGTCTACCAGACTACCACTGGGTACAATGTCTACCAGACTACCACTGGGTACAATGTCTACTAGACTACCACTGGATACAATGTCTACTAGACTACCACTGGATACAATGTTTACCAGACTACCACTGGGTACAATGTTTACCAGACTACCACTGGATACAATGTCTACTAGACTACCACTGGATACAATGTTTACCAGACTACCACTGGGTACAATGTCTACCAGACTACCACTGGGTACAATGTTTACCAGACTACCACTGGGTACAATGTCTACCAGGATACAATGTCTACCAGACTACCACTGGATACAATGTCTACTAGACTACCACTGGATACAATGTCTACTAGACTACCACTGGATACAATGTCTACTAGACTACCACTGTATACAATGTCTACTAGACTACCACTGTATACAATGTCTACTAGACTACCACTGTATACAATGTCTACCAGACTACCACTGTATACAGTGTCTACCAGACTACCACTGGATACAATGTCTACTAGACTACCACTGTATACAATGTCTACCAGACTACCACTGGATACAATGTCTACCAGACTACCACTGGATACAATGTCTACTAGACTACCACTGTATACAATGTCTACCAGACTACCACTGGATACAATGTCTACTAGACTACCACTGGATACAATGTTTACCAGACTACCACTGGGTACAATGTCTACTAGACTACCACTGGATACAATGTTTACCAGACTACCACTGGGTACAGTGTCTACTAGACTACCACTGGATACAATGTCTACTAGACTACCACTGGATACAATGTCTACCAGACTACCACTGGATACAGTGTCTACTAGACTACCACTGGATACAATGTCTACTAGACTACCACTGTATACAATGTCTACCAGACTACCACTGGATACAATGTCTACCAGACTACCACTGTATACAGTGTCTACTAGACTACCACTGTATACAATGTCTACCAGACTACCACTGGATACAATGTCTACCAGACTACCACTGGATACACTGTCTACTAGACTACCACTGGATACAATGTCTACTAGACTACCACTGGATACAATGTCTACTAGACTACCACTGGATACAATGTCTACCAGACTACCACTGGATACAATGTCTACTAGACTACCAATGGATACAATGTCTACCAGACTACCACTGGATACAATGTCTACTAGACTACCACTGGATACAATGTCTACTAGACTACTACTGGATACAATGTCTACTAGACTACCACTGGATACAGTGTCTACTAGACTACCAATGGATACAATGTCTACTAGACTACCACTGGATACAATGTCTACTAGACTACCACTGGGTACAATGTCTACCAGACTACCCCTGGGTACAGTGTCTACTAGACTACCATTGGGATAGAGCTGGCCTAGGTATCCCATACAGTGATTTTTTCATAGGTTTGTGTCTCATACCTCAAGGCAGTGGTTCTTAACCTTGTTGGAGGTACTGAACCCCACCAGTTTCATATGTGCATTCACCGAACCCTTCTTAATTGGAAAAATAAAATATGATTTTATTAACTCAAAACATAGGTATATAGTTTACTGGTGCACAAAATGAACCGTGCATCAACATCACTGTGTTCAAAGAACAAAATCATCAAAACATGATTTTCACACAAAAACAAAAACTTAATAATGAATATTTACTGCAAATCAGTGTGACTACTGCTGTTGCCTTTCAGAGACCAGTTCAGAAATGCACGGCTTCAGCTTGGCAAGTGCCACTCTCATGTCATTTTCGCAACAAAGTCTGTTCCTTTTCTTCGTTTTTATGTCCAGCATCCTCGAAAAGGATTGCTCGCAAAGATATGTTGTAACAAACAGTATGAAAATTTCCAGAGCTTTCTTAGCAATAACAGGGTGCGTTACCATTTGTTGAAACCAAAACGTTGAAAGCGTTGTTGTTCTGAAGAGTTGCTGTTGAACCTGGCTCTGCTGAATTTCAATGATTTCATCGAGGTATTCATCATTGACATCTGTTGTCTCAACACGTGAACGGCTGTCTCGCCCATGCTGGATATGACTCTCTTGTAGGGAAGTATTCGTCGAGAGACTTTGCAAGTTCATCTAAGTGCGTGGCAATTGCTTGCTTCAGTTCAGCGGGTACAGAAATGTCTCCGATTCCAGATACATCTTCGATCTTACTTACACAGTCGTCCAGCAGGGGAAAGTTTGCAAAGTTATCGTTCTCTGTTCGTCGTTTCCATAACGGTGGCTTTTTTTGAAAAGCCTTCAGGTTTTCCTCCGCTTCGATGATGTTGACTCCACCGCCCTGCATCTTTTGATTGAGATGATTGAGAGCTGCGAAGATATAAGCCATGTACGCTAAAATGAGAATGAACTCAGAATATTTGAAGCAATCTGCATGACAATGTTGGTGCTCTTGCAAAAACAGGGCTAATATCACACGCACGGCAAAAACACGATTCAGCACCTGTCCCCGGGAAACCACCGAACGTTAGAATGGTACAGAAGTACCTCGAATTCAGAGCCCATTTCTTTACACAGCTCACTGAAGATGCAGGGCCTCAGAGCACTAGTTCGCACATAGTTCACGCATTCCACTACAATTTTTAATACTTCTGCCAGTTTTGGAGGCAAGGTTTTTGTTGACAATGCATGCCTGTGCAGAATACAATGCGTAACAATGATGTGTGGTGATCGGCTTTCACTAGCGCACCAAAACCAGACTTTCTTCCCAGCATGACTGGAGCTCCGTCCGAACAAACTGCAGAAACCATATCCCACGAAAGATTGTTGTCTTTGAAGAAGTCATCCACAAGTTTCTTCACATCGGCTGCCTTAGTTGTTGTTGTAAGAGGCTTACAAAATAAAGAATCTTCCTTTATCAAGTCGTCTTTCACATAGCGCACGAATACAGCAAGATGGCTTAGATTGGAAACGTCTGTGGTCTCGTCGAGTTGAAGGCTGAATTTTGCCGGGCTTGAAATCAGATCTGCAACTACTTGAGCCACGATGTCTTTGCTCATGTCCTCTATTCTGTCATTTGAAAGAGGAATTTGGGATAACTTAACCTCTAGCGTCGATTAATCCCATATCCGGGAGCGTAATCATAGCCTCAAGCTCATTACCATAACGCAACGTTAACTATTCATGAAAATCAGGACGTTGACACCCATCACGTACCGTTATACATGTGAATTTATATTGTACATATTCGTCCGAACACATAATTTTTTTGCTCGACATAGTAAGTATGAAGGGATTAAAATATTAAGAAAGAAATCACAAGACGTACCATCACAACAGTCACAAGTCGACTACTGAGCACACCAAATTCCCTGCAGCACAGATAGGCCAAGCTATGTAGCGTGATCACCTGCAGCCAATGATGGCCAAGCGGGGCATGTCATCACGAATCATATGAGTCGGATGTGTGTCTTGACCTCCGCCAAACCCCTGAGACTGACTCACCCCTGGGGTTCGATCGAAACCAGGTTAAGAACCACTGCCTCAAGGATTACTGTTTTAAAATGCCATTACAATAGGAGTTGTATTATATGTCGTATTACATTGCATTTATCGAAGTCCATCTGTATGTCGTAATACACTAATACACTGTAATACACATCAGTATTCTGCAGCATGATACTTGAGTTTGAGTTTGAGTTTATTTTTTATTTTTACAGGGACAGTGCACATTAATCAACGTTTCAGTAAAAGTGCCGGTTTTAGCCAGCCAGCTAATTTTCAACCGCAGTCCCTGGGCAGGTTATTAAAAACAATTACAATATAGACAATAGCAACATAGAACAAGCAAGACATAGCAACATAGGACAAGCAAGACATAGCATACAGACAGAGCAATATTGGACAAGCAAGACTTAGCATACAGACAGAGCAACATAGGACAAGCAAGACGTAGCATACAGACAGAGCAACATAGAACAAAAAGCAGCAAGACAAAATTCATAAAAGCAACAAAGTGTTTCCACACCTCACAAGCTACAGACAACAGACAACATGGAAAGCGGCAACACACAGCTAGGGACCATGTTCACAAATCCGATTGACCTTTAGCCATGTCTTCAAGCATTTTGTGAAAGTGTGATATGTGGTGCAGTTATGTGTGTCTGATGGCAGTGTATTCCAGACATGGGAAGCTCTCACAGAGAATGCAGATTTACTAAAGGTGCTTTTCCTTAGGGGAACTATACAGTCACCTCTCATGGCAGACCTTGTGGATCTGCTGCCATATGTCTTGTAGTATTCCCAGTTTGTAAGCACAGTCGTCAAGCCTTCGGAATCCAGAAGTGTTAGACATTGTTTTGAGATGCCATTAGGTCCATGCTAATCTTTCCCTATTAGTTATGGAGTATATGTGTGTGTGTGTGTGTGTGTGTGTGTGTGTGTGTGTGTGTGTGTGTGTGTGTGTGTGTGTGTGTGTGTGTGTGTGTGTGTGTGTGTGTGTGTGTGTGTGTGTGTGTGTGTGTGTGTGTATGTAAACAAACATCAGTATTCTAAGTCAAGCCATTGTTTACCTGAGACTTCCATCACGGTAAAACATTCCTGACTCAAATGTACAGGTAATCTTTGTAGTGAGTTTGATTGATGATAAGAGGTGCTGATGCAGTGGAATAGAATGGGCACCGGTTAGTGGGAACAGTGGGAAGCTCTGAAATGCGCCACTAGGTGTCAGGCTTCCATAAGGTATTGACGCCAAGAGCAAACTCAAACCACATTGATCATAGTGTTGATTACTAAACCAGCATGAAATGAAAGTGACTGAAAAGACATCCATTTAATGAAAGAGACTGCTTTCTGTTATAACTGTGAACTGAGTGCTCTGTACTCTTCTCTGTGACTTTCAACGGTTGCCAAGCAGCTGCCACAAGAGACACGACTCTGTAGTGTGACAAGGATCATTCATCTCCCTTTTGGTCTCATTGACACAAAAGGGGTGCTATAAAAGGCAAACCTTCAACATCTCTCTCTTCAACAATCCCTCTCCAGGAAACAGGGAGTTCTGAGGTAGAAACACAGATGGAGAAATACATCTGGGGAATCAACTTAGTGTCTGAAGCACTGCTGTCAGAAGAACTATTCATTTGGTGTGTGAGCGTGTGTTTGCTTGTGTCCTTGAAAGTGTAAGTTGTAAAGGTAAGTTAGTCCTCGGTAGTGTCAGGGTGCGTGCTGCTGTCTGACTTTGACTCAACCGAAGGTCACAGTCCCAGTGGCTACAGACAGACAGTGATGAGTGATGAATACACACTGAGACAGATCTAACACCTCCTCTACCTGCAGGACACTGGGACATAAAGGACACTGGGACATAAAGGACACTGCTTCAATAGTGGATGTAGTCTGACATTTCTCTCTGTGTGTGTGTTCATGGACCAGGAAGATCGCTTTAGTTTGAAGTCAAAGTAGAGACATCCAACCAGGTCCCAAGAACGTGTAGAATTGCCTTCAAAACCGGCCACTAGGGGGAAAAGTGAGCGCTATTACTTTAAAGTAAGCTGTTGGCTTGCTAGGGCGTTGTGGACAGGGATGGTGGATGGGTTTAAAAGCTGCAATCTGGAGTTGAGGGTTTCGTGTTCAATCCCAAACTTTCACCCCCAGCAAGTGTTTGTATTTCACTTATGGGGAGTTAGGTAACAGTGTCTCAACTTAAATGTCAAAAAACGCCGTTTACCATAACTTCACCCATAGACGTTTGGAAAAACCTCTAATTTCAAAGTGAAACTGATACCTTGTTAGCATGGACAGGCGTGTGCACACACTGAATGAGCACAAAGGACTGAATCTGTGACTCTTTATAATGTAAAGGATGTTCTGTGTGTGTGTGTGTGTGTGAGTGAGTGAGTGAGTGAGTGAGTGAGTGAGTGAGTGAGTGAGTGAGTGAGTGAGAGAGAGAGTGTGTGTGTGTGTGTGTGTAATCATGTCTAGATGCATGTGTATTGTGTTCATCAATATCACCTCAGAATTAACAGCCAGCTTCGCTCCACAGACGACCGCGGCCCCATTAATTCCTTTCACGTTCACACATTATTCCAACCCGCCTTCAAATCCACACAGAAACAATTGCAATTAAGGAAGAGAGGCTGCTTGTCAAAATGAATCTGACTGTGTAATTCAGAGCTGAAAAGTCTGCCACGGTATGAACCCAACGTCTTAAATGCTTACTTATGACTTTACTAACTGGGGGGCAAAGAGCAGGCACTTAGGCACTATAGTAGAGCTGCTTATAGGATTGGTTTTTGTCTCTGTCATGGAAGAGATTAAAATAAGAGTTACAGAGATGGGGAGAGAGAGAGTATGATGTCACTGTTATTCTTTTGCCTGGATAAAAATGCTAATCCCACAAAAGGAAATCAAGGAAGACAACCTAGTCCCCCCCCCCCCTCTGAATTCCAATTGTGTTGACTGTATTTTCAGTACAGAATGACCATGTCAAGAGGCACTTGTGTCACAACTCTTTACAATGGATCTTTGTCATGTAATCGGACTTGGAATCCAGCCTCAATACACTCAGACAACAATGCCCTCTGATTCAAAGCACTATTGTGGTTCCAATGTGTCCTTCATACACATGCACGTGTGTCACACACACACGCGCTCCTTCAATGGCCATGCCTGTGTCCCATCCCTCGTCCGTCACACGCCATTCTAATTCCCTTGAGAACAGTCCTACTTCTCAAACCTCCCCCCCTCTTCACCTTTCCTTTCCCTGCCGATCAATACCACTTCCTTTTAGAATACCATACCTCCTGATACCCTGAAGGAGCGGTTGAAATTAGCACCAGGGGAAAGAGTGAGAGAGAGACGTACACATGCATGCACACACTCCCAGAGAGGGTGGTAGGAAGCCTGTCGAGTCCTTTCTCAGTGCCCTTGACCTTTCCCAGTGCACTTTTCCAGTGTCCAAGGGCCACATCTTTGACCTTCAGAGGATCACTCATTCATGGGAGAGCGAAGCTCAGAACCCTTGAAGAGTGTCTGATGATGACACCATGCCCCCCTGCTGTACAGAGCTGTCCACCTACTCAGTCCTCAGGCAACCAGCTACTTGTCAGTCAGCTGCTATTCTCTCTGTCTCTCTCTCCTCCTGTCTGTATACTTGATATGAGGAGAAAGTCTCCTGTCTCCCTGTTTGTGGCTCAGCTTCCCCTCTGCCTCTAGCAGAATACCTTCCTGACCACACACGTCTCCAATGTGGTTCTTTCCTAAAGAGACTCTTTTCTCTTTAATCGAATCTTGTTCATACCTGAAATTGTTGCCTCAGGCTATGTACTGTTTCTGAGGAACATCATGTTCGACATTGGCCAGGGAAAAGTCTATGAAATAACTCCCATATGACATGTTTGTAAAGCCAACGCTGTGCAGAAGTCAATCCCCCAAAGTCTCCTTGCATGTCCGTTTATGAAAAATGAGTTGGTGCAATTACATTGTAAGAGGAATACAGTAATGCTGTGTTATGATGAAAATATTGTTTTTTTCAACATAAAGACCAGACAGAATGGCTCCTCTCTAGCTTTAGGGAAGAACACAGTTGAAATGACAACGAAACCATGTTTTTGTTTATAACCGCATTGTAATTCAAGGACATTGAGAACTGAATGGTCATGCTCTTGAGTGAGATGAATTGCCAGAACAAAGGATAACGGATAGTCAGCTAGGATACCACTTATTCATTCTGGTCAATTCAACTCAAAGATGATTCAGATCAAGACGTTTTTCTGATCCATCTATGTATCTCTGTATATAATGGTCAGACGGTTTAACATTCGATGACACCATCTTCTCTTGCAATTGCTGATGACAGAGGGTCACACAGGCAACCCCTCTTCCCCAAACTCACCCACCCCAAGACAAGTTTACTTTTACCTAGCGTCTGACCCCATGTCCCACCTCCTCAGTAGAACTCCTGTGGCTTGAGTCCTACTGCACTATATACCGTCACATCACAACAACAGCACAGCTTTAGATGGAGCTCCCTGTGGCTCCTACGACAGCTGAACCCGCTCTACAGGAGGGAGAATAAAGGCTCTTGTCTTATCTTCACTGCGACTTGATTCCTCTACCTTTTTACAGTAAACCCCTCGTGGCTCATTGGCTTCTCAAAGGCACTGTTTGCACAGAATAGGCAAGTGATCTCTACTTCAACATGACATTCATTCACCTGTGATGTTTCTGAGTGTTCAGAGATACCGTGGTTTACCATTTTATGTCTGACAGTGAAAAAAAAGATACTCAATGACAGGCATTTGAGTAGGCTTTATGTACAAATAGTAGCTTAGTTCAGGTATTTTGACAGAGAGAGAGAGAGAGAGAGAGAGAGAGAGAGAGAGAGAGAGAGAGAGAGAGAGAGAGAAAAAAAAGAGAGAATGAAAGGGAAAAAGAGAGATAAGAGTGTGAGTGCGGGAGAGAGAAAGAGAGAGAGTGTGAGAGAAAAAGAGAGAATGAATGAGAAAAAGAGAGAAGAGTGTGAGTGCGAGAGAGAGATAGGAGAAAGAGAGAGCGTGAGAGAGAAAGAGAGAGAGAGCGAGAGAGAGAGAAAGAGAGAGAAAAAGAGAGAATGAAAGGGAAAAAGAGAGAAGAGTGTGAGTGCGAAAGAAAAAGAGAGAATGAATGAGAAAAAGAGAGATAAGAGTGTGAGTGCGAGAGAGAGAGATACGAGAGAGCATGAGAGAGAAAGAGAGAGAGCGAGAGAATGAAAGAGAAAAAGAGAGATAAGAGTGTGAGTGCGGGAGAGAGAGATAGGAGAGAGAAAGAGAGAGCGTGAGAGAGAAAAAGAGAGAAAGAGAGAGAGTGCGAGAGAAAAAGAGAGAATGAATGAGAAAAAGAGAGATAAGAGTGTGAGTGCGGGAGAGAGAGAGAGAAAGCGCGCGAGAGAGATGGATAATGCAGGTGCTGGTGGTCTTACCTGTCCACGGCAGGGTGGAAGAGAGGGCGTCCATCTTGTGGGGACAGGTAGCTGTAGGAGGCAGATCCTCCCACCACTCTGACCTTGAACAGCAACCCTGCATTCTGTAGGGCGAAACGGGCATTCAACGAGATAAGTGAGACATGAGATAAGACGAGGTAATATGACACTAGAGGAGATATCGTACAAACTGTTTTTATAATACAAGTGCATTGTAATACTGTAAGAACACTGCGGGAGCAAGCAGTACGGTATCTTTCTTTTCACTAAAGTAAAAATGTATCACAAACGGGCATAGGTTCCACTCATAACAACAGGTTTGTTAGCGGTGTCTCTAAGCTCCACAGCTCCACCCTTGACTGAACAATGTGCATTAGGAGATGAATTAGACAAGAGGGGCTAAGTTATTAGAAGGTAGAGAGGAGAATCACGTCGCAAATTAAACCTAATGGTCTCATTTGGAATGAAGGCCGCTGGAGAATAGAGCCGCAGCCGAGCATACAGAGAAATAAATGAGTAACCCTGCGTCCCAAACGGCAACCTGTCCCCTACACAGGGCACTACTAGAGCCATAGGGCTCTGGTCAAAAGTAGTGCACTGTGTAGAGAATAGGGTGACATTTGGGATGCATCCTAGTTAATAAGACCGTAACCACCAAATGAAAATGGCAAAGAAGTATTTTGTTCGGGGTAGTGGACCATACATATGCGGTTGTGAGGCTATCTTTCGTAAGACCATAATGAACAAGTCATCGTTGATGAGCAATTAGGGTGAGTTTATATGTGAGTTTAAGGGACATTTGGAACTCGAGGGAACTTCTTTGGATGAGGGAGAGTGGAGTGAAAGTGAGTGGAGGAGGTGTGTGTGTGTGTGTGTGTGTGTGTGTGTGTGTGTGTGTGTGTGTGTGTGTGTGTGTGTGTGTGTGTGTGTGTGTGTGTGTGTGTGCATGTTGAAGATTAGATAAACACCTGTTTATTTAATGCCTGTGAAGATTTCATGTCACATCACTGTCTTTCTGGAGGATATTTGTACTACTTTTAATCTGTCTGGATTAGGGACAAATCAAGTGGGATTAAATATTAAACCGACATAGCCATGAGGAGAGAATATCCTTATCTTCCTTTTCAGCAAATGTTTGTATTTGTTGGGTACAGACACAAATGATCAAAAAACCCAGCTTGCGAGAACAACAAACTGTATGGTGCAGAAAATACACAGAGCCTGGATGACTTGGTCAAAATCAAATGACACCCTATTCCCTATATAGTGCACTACTTCTGCATGGGGTGCCATTTCCAACACACATGGGATCCTTTTCAAAGAGACACATCCTCCCGGAGCCTCAAAGTTATCTGTCTGGTACATTCTGATCCAACTTGTAGATTTGATCCAACAGTTATCAGCATACTGCCGACTGAACCAAATCAAATGTTATTTGTCACATGCGCTGAACACAACATTACAGTGAAATGCTTATCTACGAGCCTCTAACCAACAATGCAGTTTAAAGAAAAATATGAAAAAAAAGTAACAGGTCATTAAAGAGCAGCTTTAAAATAACAATAGCAAGACTATATACAGGGGGGTACCGGTACAGAGTCAATGTGCGGAGGCACCGGTTAGTCGAGGTAATTGAGGTAATATGTACATGTAAGTAGAGTTATTAAAGTGACTATGCATAGATGATAACAACAGAGAGTAGCAGCGGTGTAAAAGAGGGTGGTGGGGGGGGGGGCAATGCAAATAGTCTGGGGAGCCATGTGATTAGATGTTCAGGAGTCTTATGGCTTGTGGGTAGAAGCTGTTTTAGAAGCCTCTTGGACCTAAACTCGGCGCTTGCCGTGCGGTAGCAGAGAGAACAGTCTATGACTAGGGTGGCTGGTGTCTTTGACCATTTTTAGAGCCTTCCTCTGACACCGCCTGATATAGAGGTCCTGGATGGCAGGAAGCTTGGCCCCAGTGATGTACTGGGCCGTTCACACTACCCTCTGTAGTACTTTGCGGTCGGAGGCCGAGCAGTTGCCATACCAGGCAGTGATGCAACCAGGATGCTCTCGATGGTGCAGCTGTAGAACCTTTTGAGAATCTGAGGACCCAGGCCAAATCTTTTCAGTCTCCTGAGGGGGAATAGGTTTTGTCGTGCCCTCTTCAGGACTGTCTTGGTGTGCTTGGACCATGTTAGTTTGTTGGTGATGTGGACACCAAGGAACTTGAAGCTCTCAACCTGCTCCACTACAGCCCCGTCGATAAGAATGGGGGCGTGCCCTGTCCCCTTCTTCCTGTAGCCCACAATCATCTCCTTTGTCTGAAGTTGACACAATGCTGGAATGACTCATATGTAGGTGGGTACTAAAGCTTTTATGTAATGTGGGATCTACCAAGTGCAAGATCTGACCTCTACAACACATGGTGTGGCAAGGAACTTACCACACCATTTCGATACGGATTTTTCTGCTCCCTAAATCATAATCCTTATACGAACTGCAGCTTGGTCCATTGATAATGTATGAACTGCAGCTTGTTATGTTAGTTTGATGTTAAGCTAATATGAAATGTGAATACAGATAGATAGATAGATAGATAGATAGATAGATAGATAGATAGATAGATAGATAGATAGATAGGGTTCAAGGGAAGTTGAAGTTTATACATTGAGCAGCCGTCATGCATCAGTTATCTGATGTAACATTGTGTGTGAGCATGAAACATGGGGTCAAACTAAGGATCACATTAAAGGCCTAGTGCAGTCAAAAATTAGATTTTACTGTGTTTTATATATAGCTATACATATTCACACTATGCGTTTGGAATAATACTGTGAAACTGTGAAAATTATGATAATGCCCTTTAAGTGTAAGAGCTGTTTGAAAAGATTGGCTGAAATGTCTAGACTGTTTTGGTGGTGCAACGGTGTACGCTGAAAGTCGGGAAGCAAGTTCAGGGAGTGAATCCGTTGAATAAATAAAAGAACAAAAGAACAAAACAAGAAACACAAACAGCGCACCGACTTAGAACAGGAACAATGACGACTGGGGAAGAAACCAAAGGGAGTGACATATAAAGGGCAGGTGATCAAGGAGGTGACGGAGACCAGGTGAGTGTCATAATGTGCATAACGATGGTGACAGGTGTGCGCCATTTCGAGCAGTCTGGTGACCTAGAGGCCGGAGAGGGAGCCCTCGTGACTTGATGCCCTGAGCAGAGTGGTGGAGTTATGTCAGCATCCATACATCACACTGTGGCTTCTGCCCTGATAACACACAGATTTGTTCCAGAATACAGGGAGAGACTAAAGACAAGACCGGTATTACGTAGACCGATATGTCCTCAGTTTGTTACAGTGGATCCACTATAGACATTATAAATACTGTAAGCAATGAGCCCCTTCCCCTGGCCATCCTGCATTCACTATACACTTTAGGGCTACTCTACACACACAATAACTTCTTCGAGATAGGGGGCGCTCTTAATTTTTGGATAAAAAACGTTCCCGTTTTAAACAAGATATTTTGTCACGAAAAGATGCTCGACTATGCATGTAATTGACAGCTTTGGAAAGAAAAAACTCTGACGTTTCCAAAACTGCAAAGATATTATCTGTGAGTGCCCCAGAACTAATGCTACAGGTGAAACCAAGATTAAATTTCATACAGGAAATGGTCCAGATTTTGAATGCCCTGTGTTCCAATGTCTCCTTATATGGCTGTGAATGCGCCAGGAATGAGACTGCACTTTCTGTCGTTTCCCCAAGGTGTCTGCAGCATTGTGACGTATTTGTAGGCATATCATTGGAAGATTGACCATAAGAGACTACATTTACCAGGTGTTCGCCCGGTGTCCTCCGTCAAAATTATTGCGTAATCTCCAGGTCCATGCGCGTTCTATTTTCTTCAGAGGAGAAACCAAACTGCCACAAATGATTTATCATCGATAGATATGTGAAAAACACCTTGAGGATTGATTCTAAACAACGTTTGCCATGTTTGTCGATATTATGGACTTAATTTGGAAAAAAGTTTGCGTTGTAATGATTTAATTTTAGCGTTTTTTCTTACCTAAACGTGATGAACAAAACGGAGCGATTTGTCCTACACAAATAATCTTTCTGAACATTTGTTATCTAACTGAGAGTCTCCTCATTGAAAACATCTGAAGTTCTTCAAAGGTAAATTATTTTATTTGAATGCTTTTCTTGTTTTTGTGAAAATGTTGCATGCTGAATGCTAGGCTTAATGCTATGCTAGGGTATCAATACTCTTACACAAATGCTTGTTTAGCTATGGTTCAAAAGCATATTTTGAAAATCTGAGATGACAGTGTTGTTAACAAAAGGCTAAGCTTGAGAGCTAATATGTTTATTTCATTTCATTTGCGATTTTCATGAATAGTTAACGTTGCGTTATGGTAATGAGCTTGAGGCTATAAATAGGATCCCGGATACGGGATTGCTCGTCGCAACAGTTTAAGCAGGAACCATGGTTTGGTACACATGCATTATTTATGACATGACTTGAAAATGTACACTTGTAACATGTAACATTAACCTATTAAAGGCAGCACTGTAGTAATGAGGTTTGTGCAGTAGGCTATAGGCCCAAAACATTATCTCTGCATATTGCCCTGCCAATGCATTGTTGTTCTTCTCAGACCATATTAAATGGTTCAGAATGGGAACATGATGCCTACCCGGCTGGCAGGGCAGCTGAATCAGGTGTACCTATCGTCAACAGTGTGAGACATATTTTAAAAATATTAATGTATGGTTGTTGTTTTTTACATAAATGACCGACTAGGAATGCCTTGGAGATCGACCAGTCAGTGACAACTGCTATAGACAATGACCACCTCACTTCACCTTAACACTTGCTTTTTATACACACAACTATCCTCAGCTCCTAAGGCGGGCTGCCCTGTCGCTATGGGAGACGCCATGGTGATAGTGTAGTGTTTGACAAGGAGGCCTTATCCAGAGCAAACAACGCTGGGCTCAAAGTCAAGGTAGTGCAAAGGGTGATAAGCCCCAAACATGGTCCTACCCCCACAGAGAAGGAACTATTTCTTTACAGCTAATGTTGACACACTGATATGCATCTCCACGGCAACAAGCTCTTTGTTAAGTTAACTCCGTCAAGCTGTGTGACCATCAACTGCACTGTCTGGTTCCCTTTATTTCTCATTCATAGCAAAGTTGTATGCAGACTGAATTCACAGTGAAGTTCCAGGACAGAAGTATTGTTTGGCATTTACTTGTATTTGAGGTGTTTTTTTGACTCCCTGGGGGATTTTTCACTTCAAAGTGTAGTTTGTCCTGCCTTCTCATGTCATTCTTATTTGTTTTGTGGTAGAGGAAATTCACAAGATGTTGTGGCACCTCCTGTGGGTTTCTCAACAACATACAGCGCCTTCAGAAAGTGTTCATACCCCTTGACACATTTTGTTGTATTACAGCCTGAATATAACATTTATTAAAATAATCTACAGACAATACCAGATGAAGATGAAGCAGATGCTAAACTACAGGACTGTTTTGCTATCACAGACTGGAACATGTTACTCATACTCAGCAAATTGGATGCAGTCTATCATAGTGCCATCTGTTTCTTCACCAAAGCCCCATATACTACCCACCACTGCGATCTGTATGCTCTCGTTGGCTGGCCCTCGCTTAATATTTATTAACAAACCCACTGGCCCCAGGTCATCTTTAAGTCATTGCTAGGTAAAGCCCCGCCTTTTCTCAGCTGACTGGTCACCATAGCAGCACCCACCTGTAGAACGCGCTCCAGCAGGTATATTTCACTGGTCACCCCCAAAGCCAATTCCTCATTGGTCGCCTTTCCTTCTAGTTCTCTGCTGCCAATGACTGGAATGAACTGCAAAAATAACTAAAGCTGGAGACTCATATCTCCCTCACTAAGTTTAAGCACCAGCTGTCAGAGCAGCTCACAGATCACTGCACCTGTATATAGCCCATCTGTAAATAGCCCATCCAACTACCTCATCCCCATAATGTTATTTGTTTATTTTTCTCCTTTGCACCCAAGTATCTCTACTTGCACATTCAAACAACTTTCAAGGTGCGGGACTCTAACCCGGAAGTTTATAAGAAATCCTGCTATGCCCTCCGACGAACCATCAAACAAGCAAAGCGCCAATACAGGGCTAAGATTGAATCATACTACAGCGGCTATGACGCTCGTCTTATGTGGCAGGGCTTGCAAACTATTACAGACTACAAAGGGAAGCACAGCTGCGAGCTACCCAGTGACATGGGCCAACCAGACGAGCTACATCACTTCTTGTCATGTTTTGTCATTTATTATCTTGTCTTGTCCCTGTGCTTCCCATTCTATTCGTTTCCCTCTGCTGGTCTTATTAGGTTCTTTCCCTCTTTCTATCCCTCTCTCTCCCCCTCCCTCTCTCACTCTCTCGCTCTCTCTTCTCTCTATCGTTCCGTTCCTGCTCCCAGCTGTTCCTATTCCCCTAATCAATCATTTAGTCTTCCCACACCTGTTCCCGATCCTTTCCCCTGATTAGAGTCCCTATTTCTTCCTTTGTGTTCCGTTCCTGTCCTGTCGGTTCCTTGTTTAGAATTCACCGTGCTGTGATTGTGTATCGCCCTGTCGTGTCGTGTTTTCCTCAGATGCTGCGTGGTGAGCAGGTGTCTGAGTCTGTCTGGTTCGAGTGCCTTCCCGAGGCAACCTGCTGTTCACCTGCTGTTCAAGATCGAGTCTCCAGTTAGTCCTCGTCATTTCGAGTGAAAGTTGTGTTTTTTTGTTTGTATTCACTTTACTGGATTAAAGACTCTGTTTTCGCCAAGTCGCTTTTGGGTCCTCTTTCACCTGCATGACACTTCTATGCTCGCTTCGATGCAAGCAAACACCGAGGCATGCATGAGAGCATCAGCTGTTCCGGAACACTGTGTGATCACGCTCTCAAGTAGCCGACGTGAGTAAGACCTTTAAACAGGTCAACATTCACAAGGCCGCAGGGCCAGACGGATTACCAGGACGTGTGCTCTGGGCATGTGCTGACCAACTGGCTGGTGTCTTCACTGACATTTTCAAAATGCTCCTGATTGAGTCTGAATTACCAACATGTTTCAAGCAGACCACCATAGTCCCTGTGCCCAAGAACACTAAGGCAACCTGCCTAAATGACTACAGACCGAAGCACTCATGTCCGTAGCCATGAAGTGCTTTGAAAGGCTGGTAATGGCTCACATCAACACCATTATCCCAGAAACCCTAGACCCACTCCAATTTGCATACCGCCCAAACAGATCCACAGATGATGCAATCTCTATTGCACTCTACACTGCCCTTTCCCACCTGGACAAAGGAACACCTACGTGAGAATGCTATTCATTGACTACAGCTCTGCGTTCAAAACCATAGTGCCATCAAAGCAAAGGGACTCAACACCTCCCTCTGCAACTGGATCCTGGACTTCCTGACGGGCCGTCCCCAAGTGATGATGGTAGGTAGCAACACATATACCACACTGATCCTAAACACTGGAGCCCCTCAGGGGTGCGTGCTCAGTCCCCTCCTGTACTCCCTGTTCACCCACAACTGACGAGACAGCCTACAAGGAGGAGGTCAGAGACCTGGCCGTGTGGTGCCAGAATAACAACCTATCCCTCAGCGTAACCAAGACTAAGGAGATGATTGTGGACTACAGGAAAAGGAGGAACGAGCATGCCCCCATTATCATCAACGGGGCTGTAGTGGATCAGGTTGTGAGCATCACCACATCACCAACAAACTAGAATGGTCCAAACACACACCAAGGCAGTCGTGAAGAGGGCACGACAAAGCCTATTCCCTCAGGAAACTAAAAGTATTTGGCATGGATCCTCAGATCCTCAAAAGGTTCTACAGCTGCAACATCGAGAGCATCCTAACTGGTTGCATCACTGCCTGGTTCGGCAACTGCTCGACCTCCGACCACAAGGCACTACAGAGTACGGCCCAGTACATCACCATCCAGGACCTCTACACCAGGCTCTGTCAGAGGCCCTAAAAAATTGTCAAAAACCCCAGCCACCCCAGCCATAGACTGTTCTCTCTACTACCACATGGCAAGCAGTACCGGAGCGCCAAGTCTAGGACCAAAAGGCTTCTCAACAGCTTTTACCCCCAAGCCATAAGACTTCTGAACAGGTAATCAAATGGCTACCCGGACTACTTGCATTGTGTCCAGACCCCCCTTTTACGCTGCTGCTACTCTCTGTTTATCATATATGCATAGTCACTTTAACTATACATTCAGGTACATACTACCTCATTTAGCCTGACTAACCGGTGCCCCCGCACATTGGCTACCCGGACTATCTGCATTGTGTCCCGCCACCCGCCAACCCCTCTTTTACGCTACTACTACTCTCTGTTTATCATATATGCATAGTCACCATACCTCCATGTACATACTACCTCAATTAGCCCGACTAACCAGTGCCTGTATATAGCCTCGCTACTGTATATAGTGAAAAATAACAGTAGCGAGGCTGTCTTTTTACTATTGTTTTTTTTATTTCTTTACTTCTCTATTGTTCGCCTAATACTTGTTTTTTTACTTAGAAATTGCGTTGTTTGTTAGGGCCTGTAACTAAGCATTTTAATCTAAGAATACCTGTTGTATTCGGCACACGTGACAAATAAACTATGATTTGATATGTCATTATGTGTGTGTGTGTGTGTGTGTGTGTGTGCGTACTCCCGGATGTGTGTGTGTGCGTGTATGAGAGACTCACTAGATCATTAGGATCTCCACCACTCTCCATTACGTGTATATTGGTAGGCTGAATGTTATTTGTGGTGGTAAGAGCACTAGGTTGTTCAGGTGGAATGTACTACTGTTTCAGGTAGTAAACAGTCGGAACCAGTAGTAGTAGATTAATGGTAGTGACCAGTGGTGCCAGTGTTAACTGACCTGAGCCTGTGATCCGTTCAGCATCAGGTAATAGAGCTTGCTGAGGATACTCTGCTGGAGCTGGTCCCAGGACAAGGTACGCTCCTCTCTCATGAGGAAGGGAGGGCCGAACCTGGAGGGGGGAGGGGTGAAGGAGAGAGAGTAGGAAGAAGAGGTAAAGAGATGAGCGAGAGGGAGGAAGAGAGAGAGAAGGAGACAGATGGGGAGAAAAAATACAATGTTATTTTGCAGTTGTTTGTGAAGGGCATATGTTTGGATTTGCATAAAGTAGAGTACATTACAACCCTGTGGCCTTTTGAATGTTAAACGTAGTTAAGCAGGTCTGTCACGATCGTTGGAAGCATACTTGGACCAACGTGCAGCGTGATCTAGGTTCCACATTTTTTATTTAAAGTAAGTGAACCACACAACAAAACAATAAATGAAACGTGACGACAATGGAGTGCTAATATGCAACTACACAAACAATATGGTTTGTATGGTCAGGACGTGACAGGACGTGACAGCTCTGGTGTGGGACAAAGAACCCGCTCATCCCACGGATCCAGCCATGGACCCAGGCTTAACACTGTGCCTGGACTGGACCTCAGTGCAGTGGAAGGCTCCTGCCATGGAGCTGGACTGGGCCGTGTTTGGAAGCTCCAGACCGTTGACCCTCGCCGAAGGTTCCCGGAACGTGGACCGTCTCAGGAGGTTCCTTGACCGTCGTTGGAGGTCGACGCAGGAAGCCTGGTGCGTGGGGCCAGCACTGGTGGTACCGTACTGGTGACACGGACCTCAGGGCGAGCGCGAGGATCAGGCACAGGACATTCCGGACTGGGGAGGCGCACTGGAGGCCTGATGCGTGGGGCCGGTACAGGTGTCACCGGACTGGTGACACGCACTTCAGGGCGAGTGCGGGGAGGAGGAACAGGATGTACTGGACTGGGGAGTCGCACTGGAGGCCAAGATGCGTGGGGCCGGTACAGGTGTCACCGGACTGGTGACACGCACTTCAGGGTGAGTGAGAGGAGCAGGCACAGGACGTACCGGACTGGGGAGGCGAACTGGAGGCCTGATGCGTGGGACCGGCACAGATTGCACTGGACTGGTAACACGCTCCTCCAAACACCTGCGTTGCCGTATACTCCTCGCCAACTCCATTCTCCAGTATCCCTCCTCGCACTGTTCCATTGACTCCCAGGCGGGCTCTGGCACTCTCCCTGGGTCAACCGACCACCTCTCTACCTTCTCCCATGTTGTCACTGGTTCACACCTTGACTCCGCCGACCCCCCCCCCAAAAAGAACATTTGGGCAGTTTTTCGGGCTTCCCTTGTGGCCGCGAACCCTGGCGGCATCGCTGTTCTCCCTTCTCTCCTTGCGTCTGCTGTGACTCCTGCCAAGGAAGGATCTCTTGTCCTTTCATTATTTCCTCCCAGGTCCAACCTATTTTCCCCATTGTAAGCATGCTGCTTGGTCCTGGTGTGGTGTGATATTCTGTCACGATCGTTGGAAGCATACTCAGACCAAAGTGCAGCGTGATCTGGTTTTCCACATCTTTTTTTATTTAAAGTAAGTGAACCACACAACAAAACAATAAAGAATAAACTAAATGTGACGACAATGGAGTGCTAACATGCAACTACACAAACAATATCCCACAAACACATGTGGAGGAAATGCTACTTAAATATGATCCCCAATTAGAGACACTGATTACCTGCTGCCTCTAATTGGGATTCATACCAATCACCAACATAGAAAAACAAAACTAGAACCTCACATAGAAATAATAAACTAGACTAAGCCCCAGTCACACCCTGATCTACTCTACCATAGAAAACAAGGGCTCTCTATGGTCAGGACGTGACACGGTCTCTCAACTCAACATGTATTTAATGATCACATGACTACAAGTGAAGAGAAAGCCAGTATTTTCAATGCGGCATTGTAAGCATATTTCAGGCATGAGAACATTTTGGCTGAGAATGTGTTTTTTTAAATGATGGATTTACATTTCCAATAGCATTGTGTGGATTTGAGAGAGAACTAGTCAGTCAGTGAATCCCAATGATAAAACTTAGAAGAAAGTATTTTCAATGAATTGAACATGTGTTTTTTTATCCCTGCTTAGATTGGTTCTCTCATAAAACCGGAGAACGCTGTTTTGAGACTTCAGTGTGTGTGTGTGTGTGTGTGTGTGTGTGTGTGTGTCTGTGTGAAACATAGTCTGTCCTTGCCACCAGTGCCACCCCGTCCCTCAAACTGGTTTATTAGAGTGAGCAGGTAAGCCATTGTTTACTGTTATGGGAATTGTTTCTCCTTTAGGTTAGCCCAAGGCCCAAACTCTACCCCAAAGACATGTATGATCATCATCCATTCAAACGTTCTACTAGACACAAGGTGAGCCCAGGGTGAATATCCTCAACTTTGGAAGTATGCTTGGGGTTATTGTCGATTTGGAAGACCCATTTGCGACCAAGGTTTAACTTCCTGACTGATGTATTGAGATGTTGCTTCAATATATCCACATAATTTTCCTTCCCTCCTGCAGCAAAGCACCCTGACAACATGATGTTGCCACCCCCGTGCTTCACGGTTGGAATGGTGTTCTTCGGCTTGCAAGCCTCCCCCTTTTTCCTACAAACATAACGATGGCCATTATGGCCAAACAGTTCTCTTTTTGTTTCATCAGACTAGAGGAAATTGCTCCAAAAAGTACGATCTTTGTTCCCATGTGCAGTTGAAAACCGTAGTCTGACTTTTTTATGGCGGTTTTGGAGCAGTGGCTTCTTCCTTGCTGAGCGGCCTTTCAGGTTATGTCGATATAGGACTCATTTTACTGTGGGTATAGATACATTTGTACCTGTTTCCTACAGCATCGTCACAAGGTTTCCTACAGCATCGTCACAAGGTCCTTTGCTGTTGTTCTGGGATTGATTTGCACTTTTCACACCAAAGTACGTTCATCTCTAGGAGACAGAACGCGTCTCCTTCCTGAGCGGTATGACGGCTGCATGGTCCCATGGTGTTTCTACGTGCATACAATTGTTTGTAGAGATGAACGTGGTACCTTCAGGCATTTGGAAATTGCTCCCATGGATGAACCAGACTCTACAATTTATTTTCTGAGGTCTTGGCTGATTTATTTTGATTTTCCCATGATGTCAAGCAAAGAGGCACTGAGTTTGAAGGTACATCCACAGATATACCTCCAATTGACTCAAATTATGTCAATTAGCCTATTCGAAGCTTCTAAAGCCATGACATAATTTTCTAATCTGTTTAAAGGCACAGTCACCTTAGTGTATGTAAACTTTTGACCCACTGGAATTGTGATACAGTGAATTATAAGTGAAATAATCTGTATGTAAACAATTGTTGGAAAAATTACTTGTGTCATGCACAAAGTAGATGTCCTAACCGACTTGCCAAAACTATAGTTTGTTAACAAGAAATGTGTGGAGTGGTTGAAAAACGAGTTTTAATGACTCCAACCTAAGTGTATGTAAACTTCCAACTTCAACTGTAACTACTCAATGGTCTGGTTACCTGGACACATTACTGGAGAATCTCTATTGCATTTTAGTCCAGGACTGAGCTTAATCTGTGTCTGTCAAACTGGCCCAATATCAGCCGATAACACCATTATGAGATTATGATCTGTAGGCTTTTCCTCTGTTGTAAATACAGTTTTAGGGGAAAGAGAGAGAGGAGGTTTCTGTCAAACAGGCAGCAATCTGAGCCAACCACAGTTGACATGTGCCAGTCAGGGGGAATGGGATGAAACAGAGACACACGGGGCTGAGATGAGGCCTCCACAGGTACTCAAATATCCTCCTGACATTAACAGGCTGACCATGAGAATATCCCTCCTCTGTTTCCCCGCACACACACACACACACGTATGTGCACAAACGAGCATACACACTCAAGAGGAGTGTGTGGAGGAGGGAGCAGACCGACAGTTTATGACAGCATACACAACTCAAAATTACTTTTTGATTGACAGGCATGGGCCAATAGTGGGCAGTTGGCTGGAGTGAGTGTTATTACCTCTCTCTCTCTCTCAATTCATGTTGAGATGTTGACATGTTAACATTGCCATAGCAAGTGAAATAGATAATAAACAAAAGTGAAATAAACAATACAAATGAACAGTAAACATTACACTCCCAGAAGTTCCAAAATAATAAATACATTTCAAATGTCATATTATGTCTATATACAGTGTTGTAATGATGTGCAAATAGTTAAAATACAAAAGTGAAAATAAATAAACATAAATATGGGCTGAATTTACAATGGTGTTTGTTCTTCACTGGTTGCCCTTTTGTTGTGGCACCAGGTCACACATCTTGCTGCTGTGATGGCACACTGTGGTATTTCACCCAGTAGATATGGGAGTTTATCAAAATCGGGATTGTTTTTAAAATATTTTGTGGATCTGTGTAATCTGAGGGAAATATGTGTCTCTAATATGGTCATATATTTGGCAGAAGGTTAGGAAGTGCAGCTCAGTTTCCACTTCATTTTGTGGGCAGTGTGCACATACAGTAGCAGGTCTTCTGTTGAGAGCCAGGTCTGCCTACGGCGGCCTTCCTCAATAGAAAGGCTATGCTCACTGAGTCTGTACAGAGTCAAAGCTTTCCTTAAATTTGGGTCAGTCACAGCTGTCAGGTATTCTGCCACTGTGTACTCTCTGTTTAGGGCCAAATAGAATTATAAATTGCAAGTTTTTTTTGTTAATTCTTTCCCATGTGTAAAGTACTTATCTTTTTGTTTTCTCATGATTTGGTTGGGTCTGATTGTGTTACTGTCCTGGGGCTCTGTGGGGTGTGTTTGTGAACAGAGACCTAAGACCAGCATGCTTAGGGGACTCTTCTCCAGGTTCATTTCTCTGTAGATTTAGATAATTAGCGGGAATCGGCCTATTTTTGCTCTCTATCTCATGGATATTCAATAATTCAAAGCTGTTTACTGGGATTTACAGTATTTGGTTTCTCTCAGAAGCGATGCTCCCTTTGATTCTCAGTAGGAAAAAATACATGTTTTAAAAGATGCCCAAAAATTATGTCATACCTGTATATCAGCCCAATTTCGATATTTTGCCCAAGTATTGGCAAAAGAGCTGATCTGATTGGTCAAAATACCAATTAGTGGAAAAAGATCAGAATTGTTCTGTCTGTGTAAACGCAACCTGTGTAATGTGAACTGGAAAATGGAACTCGGAGCACGTCCCCTTGGGCCCAGTGGGTACTCGTTACAGCTGGAACTAGTAAAGAGAAAGCAGAGCTTTTGCCCTTATCAAATACACTCTGTTCAAACTGTTGAATATCGTTGTTCATAACTCCTCTGTTCACCCATGAGATACTATTTCGCTTTAAACACCTCATATTTTCAAAATGGCCTACCTCCATCCCACCCAATCAACCAATCCAGACTCCCTCCCACCCAGTCAACCAAACCTGACTCACCTGACAGCCTGCTGGCCGGAGCCTGCCGTGTTGCAGATTACGAGGAGGACCTTGGTGGAGCCACCGTGGTTCAGAAACTCTGAGGACAGAGTGGTCGATGGGGGTAACCTTTGACCCTCTGGCCCTGAGGTGTATGGCGAGGATGGGAGGCTGTGGTGGAAGCCTGAGAGAGGAGAGAGAGGTTAAAGGTTAGACACGGGTCAAGAGAGATGTCAAAGTTGAGCTCAGACACAAGGTCGTATACATAACGGGGGTACCTTGTGCCAGAGTGTGCTTAAGAGGTGTTCTATCAGGTCTCAATGACTCAAAAAGACACCATTTGACACCACCCACAACTGTAAAAACAAACCGTATTAAGTGAAAATCATTATACAATGGAGCAACAATTGTGATTTACCCAAAGAGTGGCGTTGTGGACTGTAAACATTGATTCATTGTAGGTAATGGCTACAGGGGGAGTGTGTAGGAGGCGGAATCTCTGTCTCCCGGGCAACGTAAACATGTAAATGTTTAAATTATCTGAGGATTTAATTAAACACACTTGTTCAACGCCGCCGAGCAATTAATCACTGTAGAAATGTGTCACACACACCGTGGTGCATGTACTGAGAGACTCTAATCATTCAGGAGCACAGGAAGTGTACTGTAACATCGTATCATGTCAACTCAGATATCAAAGGTGCCAGAGAAAAGGCCACCAGTTGAGTACCAACGGATGTACAGTTGAAGTCAGAAGTTTACATACACCTTAGCCAAATTAATTTAAACTCAGTTTATCACAATTACTGACATTTAATCCTAGTAAAAATTCCGTCTTTAGTCAGTTAGGATTACCACTTTATTTTAAGAATGTGAAATGTCAGAATAATAGAAGAGAGAATTATTTATGTCAGCTTTTATTTCTTTAATCACATTCCCAGTGGGTCAGAAGTTTACATACACTCAATTAGTATTTAGTAGCATTGCCTTAAATTGTTTAACTTAAGTCAAAGGTTTCGGTAGCCTTCCAAAAGTGTCCCACAAATTAATTTTGGCCCATTCCTCCTGACAGAGCTGGTGTAACTGAGTCAGGTTTGTAGTCCTCCTTGCTCGCACACGCCTTTTCAGTTCTGTCCACCTATGTTCTATAGAATTGAGGTCAGGGCTTTGTGATGGCCACTCCAATACCTTGACTTTGTTGTCCTTAAGCCATTTTGCCACAACTTTGGAAGTATGCTTGGGGTCATTGTTCATTTGATTTACGCTGATTTTCCCATGATGTCAAGCAAAGAGACACTGAGTTGAAAGTTAGGCCTCCAATTGACTCAAATGATGCCAATTAGCCTATTAGAAGCTTCTAAAGCCATGAAATTTTCTGGAATTTTCCAAGCTGTTTAAAGGCACAGTCCACTTGGTGTATGTAAACTCCTGACCCACTGGAATTGTGATACAGTGAATTATAAGTGAAATAATCTGTCTGTAAACAATTATTGGAAAAACTACTTGTGTCATTCATGTACAAAGTAGATGTCCTAACCGACTTGCCAAAACTATAGTTTGTTAACACTGTAGTCTACACTGCTATCTGCCCAGCAGCTAGCCAGCTAGCAAACGTCCACTGTCTACCGAATAGCAGCACTGTAGAAACTATTACACTCAACTGAACGACTTGATTAGTGTAGTGTTAGCTAGCTACATAGTTGTCTTTGCTGTCTTCGTATCCAAGATAATTGTGTAGTTTAGAGCGTGTAGTCTTAGAGTGATTATCTTAATTTACCGAGGTTAACTAGCCAGCTATTTGTCGTCCTTAACGTAGGAGACACTGCTAGATAGCCAACAGCTAGCCAACGTCTATTGAATAGAACTTCCGCACTCAACAACCCGGTCGCATTCCGCTTCGCTCCACAGGTAGTATCACATTTTTCATTTCATTTCATTACAGCACAACGGTTTGATTTGTTTGATCGTAGCTAGCTACATAGCTAGCTACATAGCCGTCTGTGTATCAAAGATAATTGTGTAGTCTAGAGCGATTTTCTAGGTTAGCTAGCCAGCTATTGTCGTTCTTTTAACGCAACGTAACGTAATCAACACTGCTAGCTAGCCAGCTAGCCCCGAATAGCAGCACTGTAGAAACTACTACACTCAACGGAACGACTTGATTAGTGTAGTGTCAACAACGCAGCCACTGTCAGCTAGCCTACAAAGTCAACAACGCAGCCACTGCCAGCTAGCCTACTTCAGCAGTACTGTATCATTTTTAATAATTTTAGTCAATAAGATTCTTGCTACGTAAGCTTAACTTTCTGAACATTCGAGACGTGTAGTCCACTTGTCATTCCAATCTCCTTGCATTAGCGTAGCCTCTTCTGTAGCCTGTCAACTATGTGTCTGTCTATCCCTGTTCTCTCCTCTCTGCACAGACCATACAAACGCTCCACACCGCGTGGCCGCTGCCACCCTAATCTGGTGGTCCCAGCGCGCACGACCCACGTGGAGTTCCAGGTCTCCGGTAGCCTCTGGAACTGCCGATCTGCAGCCAACAAGGCAGAGTTCATCTCAGCCTATGCCTCCCTCCAGTCCCTCGACTTCTTGGCACTGACAGAAACATGGATCACCACAGATAACACTGCTACTCCTACTGCTCTCTCTTCGTCCGCCCACGTGTTCTCGCACACCCCGAGAGCTTCTGGTCAGCGGGGTGGTGGCATAGGGATCCTTATCTCTCCCATGTGGTCATTCTCTCTTTCTCCCCTTACCCATCTGTCTATCGCCTCCTTTGAATTTCATGCTGTCACAGTTACCAGCCCTTTCAAGCTTAACATCCTTATCATTTATCGCCCTCCAGGTCCCTCGGAGAGTTCATCAATGAGCTTGATGCCTTGATAAGCTCCTTTCCTGAGGACGGCTCACCTCTCACAGTTCTGGGCGACTTTAACCTCCCCACGTCTACCTTTGACTCATTCCTCTCTGCCTCCTTCTTTCCACTCCTCTCCTCTTTTGACCTCACCCTCTCACCTTCCCCCTACTCACAAGGCAGGCAATACGCTCGACCTCATCTTTACTAGATGCTGTTCTTCCACTAACCTCATTGCAACTCCCCTCCAAGTCTCCGACCACTACCTTGTATCCTTTTCCCTCTCGCTCTCATCCAACACTTCCCACACTGCCCCTACTCGGATGGTATCGCGCCGTCCCAACCTTCGCTCCCTCTCCCCCGCTACTCTCTCCTCTTCCATCCTATCATCTCTTCCCTCTGCTCAAACCTTCTCCAACCTATCTCCTGATTCTGCCTCCTCAACCCTCCTCTCCTCCCTTTCTGCATCCTTTGACTCTCTATGTCCCCTATCTTCCAGGCCGGCTCGGTCCTCCCCTCCCGCTCCGTGGCTTGACGACTCAATGCGAGCTCACAGAACAGGGCTCCGGAAGGCCGAGCGGAAATGGAGGAAAACTCGCCTCCCTGCGGACCTGGCATCCTTTCACTCCCTCCTCTCTACATTTTCCTCCTCTGTCTCTGCTGCTAAAGCCACTTTCTACCACTCTAAATTCCAAGCATCTGCCTCTAACCCTAGGAAGCTCTATGCCACATTCTCCTCCCTCCTGAATCCTCCTCCCCCTCCCCCCCCTCCTCCCTCTCTGCAGATGACTTCGTCAACCATTTTGAAAAGAAGATCGACGACATCCGATCCTCGTTTGCTAAGTCAAACAACACCGCTGGTTCTGCTCACACTGCCCTACCCTGTGCTCTGACCTCTTTCTCCCCTCTCTCTCCAGATGAAATCTCGCGTCTTGTGACGGCCGGCCGCCCAACAACCTGCCCGCTCGACCCTATCCCCTCCTCTCTTCTCCAGACCATTTCCGGAGACCTTCTCCCTTACCTCACCTCGCTCATCAACTTATCCCTGACCGCTGGCTACGTCCCTTCCGTCTTCAAGAGAGCGAGAGTTGCACCCCTTCTGAAAAAACCTACACTCGATCCCTCCGATGTCAACAACTACAGACCAGTATCCCTTCTTTCTTTTCTCTCCAAAACTCTTGAACGTGCCGTCCTTGGTCAGCTCTCCCGCTATCTCTCTCAGAATGACCTTCTTGATCCAAATCAGTCAGGTTTCAAGACTAGTCATTCAACTGAGACTGCTCTTCTCTGTATCACGGAGGCGCTCCGCACCGCTAAAGCTAACTCTCTCTCCTCTGCTCTCATCCTTCTAGACCTATCGGCTGCCTTCGATACTGTGAACCATCAGATCCTCCTCTCCACCCTCTCCGAGTTGGGCATCTCCGGCGCGGCCCACGCTTGGATTGCGTCCTACCTGACAGGTCGCTCCTACCAGGTGGCGTGGCGAGAATCTGTCTCCTCACCACGCGCTCTCACCACTGGTGTCCCCCAGGGCTCTGTTCTAGGCCCTCTCCTATTCTCGCTATACACCAAGTCACTTGGCTCTGTCATAACCTCACATGGTCTCTCCTATCATTGCTATGCAGACGACACACAATTAATCTTCTCCTTTCCCCTTCTGATGACCAGGTGGCGATCGCATCTCTGCATGTCTGGCAGACATATCAGTGTGGATGACGGATCACCACCTCAAGCTGAACTTCGGCAAGACGGAGCTGCTCTTCCTCCCGGGGAAGGACTGCCCGTTCCATGATCTCGCCATCACGGTTGACAACTCCATTGTGTCCTCCTCCCAGAGCGCTAAGAACCTTGGCGTGATCCTGGACAACAAACTGTCGTTCTCAACTAACATCAAGGCGGTGGCCCGTTCCTGTAGGTTCATGCTCTACAACATCCGCAGAGTACGACCCTGCCTCACACAGGAAGCGGCGCAGGTCCTAATCCAGGCACTTGTCATCTCCCGTCTGGATTACTGCAACTCGCTGTTGGCTGGGCTCCCTGCCTGTGCCATTAAACCCCTTCAACTCATCCAGAACGCCGCAGCCCGTCTGGTGTTCAACCTTCCCAAGTTCTCTCACGTCACCCCGCTCCTCCGCTCTCTCCACTGGCTTCCAGTTGAAGCTCGCATCCGCTACAAGACCATGGTGCTTGCCTACGGAGCTGTGAGGGGAACGGCACCTCAGTACCTCCAGGCTCTGATCAGGCCCTACACCCAAATAAGGGCACTGCGTTCATCCACCTCTGGCCTGCTCGCCTCCCTACCACTGAGGAAGTACAGTTCCCGCTCAGCTCAGTCAAAACTGTTCGCTGCTCTGGTTCCCCAATGGTGGAACAAACTCCCTCACGACGCCAGGACAGCGGAGTCAATCACCACCTTCCGGAGACACTTGAAACCCCACCTCTTTAAGGAATACCTAGGATAGGATAAAGTAATCCTTCTCACCCCCTCCCCCCTTAAAATATTTAGATGCACTATTGTAAAGTGGTTGTTCCACTGGATGTCATAAGGTGAATGCACCAATTTGTAAGTCGCTCTGGATAAGAGCGTCTGCTAAATGACTTAAATGTAAATGTAAATTAACGAGAAATTTGTGGAGTGGTTGAAAAACGAGTTTTAATGACTCCAACCTAAGTGTATGTAAACTTCCCGACTTCAACTATATTCACCGGTGCATGGCCTTTGGTGAGTAAGACCAAATGAATGGATGATGAAGTATCCCATTTTACAAGATAAATTGAAATAGCTTTTGGCTTAGTTGATTCCTCTCAACCATCGGATAGTAAATCATGCGGAAGCTATTTTGAAACCTTGTGTCATTCCTGTCTGCCCTTTTGACTGCTGCCTACCCATTCTCTCTCTCTCTCTCTCACCCCCCTCCCCCATTTCTGATATTGAATTCCCCACTGGGAAGATAAAAGGCACTGAAAGGCCAAAGCCAGTTTCATTTCCATCCACACAGAAAGGCCAGCCTGTTACCACGACTATAAGGAGCACACGCAAATAACTAAATACCAAGGACACAAAAGCTTACTTATCCCACAAGACAATACAAGTATGCTATTTTAAACATATACAAAACCTACACTTCTATGTCCTGAAATTACTCAGGAAAGCAGTGCTCTGTTGGGATAGCTGAGTCGGGGAGGAGTGCGGGTGGGTCTGTCTGTCTGGCTGCTGTATCTTCCAGACAGGGTCTGAGGGGAGAACCCCATGCCAGACTGTCATTCTCACACCCTCACCCTCATTCCTTCTTTCTCAGCCAGCCAGGAGAGAGGGATTTATAGAGGGAGAGAGAGACAATGAGGAGAGAGTGGGAGAGCAGTGCTAGTAGAAGGGGAGTGTCGCTGGAGTGTCTCTTCAGGGACTGAGCTGTTTAATTACAATTGTCACACACTCACATCTCCCTCCCTACTTCTGTCTCTCTATCGCTCTCTTTCTCCGCCCCCCTCTCTTTTTAGACCTTCAATTTCACTATAATTTTTTCACACACAGACACACACACTACAATTTTCTCTCTCTCTCTTTAGCTATTCCATTGATGCTTTGGGGCTTACCTACTCCAATATTCCATTGATGCTTTGGGGCTTACCTACTCCAATATTCCATTGATGCTTTGGGGCTTACCTACTCCAATATTCCATTGATGCTTTGGGGCTTACCTACTCCAATATTCCATTGATGCTTTGGGGCTTACCTACTCCAATATTCCATTGATGCTTTGGGGCTTACCTACTCCAATATTCCATTGATGCTTTGGGGCTTACCTACTCCAATATTCCATTGATGCTTTGGGGCTTACCTACTCCAATATTCCATTGATGCTTTGGGGCTTACCTACTCCAATATTCCATTGATGCTTTGGGGCTTACCTACTCCAATATTCCATTGATGCTTTGGGGCTTACCTACTCCAATATTCCATTGATGCTTTGGGGCTTACCTACTCCAATATTCCATTGATGCTTTGGGGCTTACCTACTCCAATATTCCATTGATGCTTTGGGGCTTACCTACTCCAATATTCCATTCATGCTTTGGGGCTTACCTACTCCAATATTCCATTGATGCTTTGGGGCTTACCTACTCCAATATTCCATTGATGCTTTGGGGCTTACCTACTCCAATATTCCATTGATGCTTTGGGGCTTACCTACTCCAATATTCCATTGATGCTTTGGGGCTTACCTACTCCAATATTCCATTGATGCTTTGGGGCTTAACCTTCTCCAATATTCCATTGATGCTTTGGGGCCTAACCTTCTCCAATATTCCATTGATGCTTACCCAATTATCTTCATTGTGTCAATACTGCAGTGAACAAAATCAGTGTCTAGAGTTGATATATACTACCGGTCAAAAGTTTGGGGTCACAGACATTTCCTTTGCAAAAGTGTTTTCTAATGATCAACTAACATTTTTAAATAATAAACTTGGATTAGCTAACACAACGTGCCATTGGAACACAGGAGTGATGGTTTCTGATAATGGGCCTCTGTATGCCCATGTAGATATTCCATTAAAAATCAGCTGTGTCCAGCTACAATGGTCATTTACAACATTAACAATGTCTACACTGCATTTCTGATAAATTTGATGCTATTTTAATGGACAAAACATTTGCTTTTCTTTCAAAACAAGGACATTTCTAAGTGACCCCAACCTTTTGAACGGTAGTGTATAGTGACTTAAAATGTAAACACAACATGTAAAGTGTTGGTCCCATGTTTCATGAGATTAAAATTAAAGATCCAAGAAATGTTCCATACACACCAAAATCTTATTTATCTCAAATGTTGTGCACAAATTTGTTTACATCCCTGTTAGTGAGCATTTCTCCTTTGCCAAGATAATACATCCACCTGACAGGTGTGGCATATCAAGAAGCTGATTAAATGCTGATTTAATGCTGATTAAACAGCATGCTCATTACACAGGAGCACCTTGTGCGGTGGACAATAAAATGCCACTCTAAAATGTGCAGTTTTATCACACAACACAATGCTACAGATGTCTCAAGTTTCGAGGGAGCGTGCAATTGGCATGCTGACTGCAGGAATGTCCACCAAAGCTGTTGCCAGAGAATGTCATGTTAATTGCTCTACCATAAACCACCTCCAACGCCATTTTAGAGAATATGGCCATACACCCTACCGGCCTCACACCCTACCACACCAGCCCAGGACCTCCACACCCGAATTCCTCAGCTACGGTATTGTCTGAAAACAGCCACCCAGACAGCTGATGAAACTGAGGAGTCTTTCTGTCTGTAATAAAGCCCTTTTGTGGGGAAAAACTCAATCTGATTGGCTGGGCCTGGGTCCCCAGTGGGTATGCCCTCCCAGGTCCACCCATGGCTGTGCCCCTGCCCAGTTATGTGAAATCCATAGATTAGGGCCTAATGAATATATTTCAATAGATTGATTTCATTATATGAACTGTAAAATCGTTGAAATTATTGCATGTTTGGTTTATATTTTTGTTCAGTATAGAAGATGTAGGGATGCAGGGTGGTCGCATGAGGACATTGGAACATTGTAGCACACTGCACCAGAGCACCCGCAGCACCTGTCTCACATTCACATAGGAGGAGGGATACGTATTGTAATGAACACCAAAATAACTACGGCTCTAGTCATTTTTTTTTTTTTTTTTACATTAACCCCCAGGGATCTACTTCTTCACCGCAGTTACTCAGGCCTACTTTTTTTTGCTTCACTCCTTTAAGCTAGTTTTAATATCGGAGCCTTATTTAAAACTGTGTTCCCTGAAGTACCATCATGCTGGATGACGACTCGATTATCTCTGTCTGACAAGATGAGAATATATGAATATTGGCTCATTGATGATGACTTGACATACTAGTCTCTTTTATGACAGGGGGATTAAAACATAATACTTTTGAGATGTCAGTAGAAAAATAAAAGTGGGTTTACAACCTATTTGTGAATATAGGTCATAGGCATAAAGCTGTTGTTATCTGGCGAGCCTGCAGGCTACAGCACATACAGAGGTGCTTCAGTTTAGTCTGGTCATAAAATTCCAGCTGGTTGTTGTGCCTGTGACTGCTGAATTGAATGCTCAACCTAAATCAATTATTATTGTGTAATAGTAAATACCACAAAATCCTTTTCAAATGCTTTTCTGCTCCTACAAGCTCAGTGTCTTGGTTTGTCACCTAGACAAGTGACCCATGTTAATTATGTTCACACTCTGTGCTAAAAATACCCAGGGGGTAGTGGGGTCCGGCGGAGGGCAGGAGAGGGGACAAGCCCTAGACAAGACAGACGTCCCGACATTTCCTGTGTCTGGTTGCCATCACCACGGGTGACCAGAGGACACCTGAGTTGTCTGCTGCTTGGATAAATGACAGATGGAGGAAAACGTCAGGGAGAGAGAGAGAGAGAGAGAGAGAGAGAGAGAGAGAGAGAGAGAGAGAGAGAGAGAGAGAGAGAGAGAGAGAGAGAGAGAGAGAGGGGGGGAGGGAGATATAGACCTCCCCCTCGCCGGATTCCAAACCTGCATCTCATCACCTAGCCCGAACCATAACAGCACTTACAGTTCACGAGGGCAGGTCTAGCAGGGCAGAAATTTGGCAAACTGACTTGTTGGAAAAGTGGGTTCCTATGATGGTTCCACATTGAAAGTCACTGAGTTCTTCAGTAAGGCCATTCTACTGCATATGTTTGTCTATGGAGAATGCATGGCTGTGTGCTCAATGTTATACACCTGTCAGCAACGGGAGTGGCTGAAAAAGCCAAACCCATTCATTTGAAGGGCTGTCCACATACTTTTGTAAATATAATGTAACATGGTAACATGGTGCATGTGTACACAATGTCACAATCAAACACAAACTTTAACGTGAAACAAATGGTTCCCATTCATCTTTCAAACTACAGTATTTCTAGAAGTACTTCAGACGATGGGTTTAAACAGCACATCATCAATCATTGAAGAACTGCCTTGTAAAAGCAGATGGAGATATGTGGGCTGAGCCATTGAGCACAGCTGGGCCTTTTTCTCAGCATTCTCTTCACCACCCATTAGCAGATACATCCACAACCTGTGTGTGTGTGTGTGTGTGTTGGTTTAAAGATGCTTGCCTTGAGTGTGTGAATATATAACAATACAATAACAATAACATGAGCTCACTAAAGGCAGATCTAATGGTCTCTGTGTAAGTGCTTACGCATCCTCCGCTGCTCAGACCAACACCTCAGAGCTACACAACATTCAACCCCAACCGTGTCTCCAGTCCACAGCTTTTAGCATTTTGATAGGATGAAAAGGAAACTCACACTGAGATTCTACCGGAGTTGCTTTCCATAGAACTCCTCTGTTCATTGTGAAGGGAGATGAATACTGAATACAGTGGTGGAGAAAGAGTGAGAGTGTGTGTGTGTGTGTGTGTGTGTGTGTGTGTGTGTGTGTGTGTGTGTGTGTGTGTGTGTGTGTGTGTGTGTGTGTGTGTGTGTGTGTGTGTGTGTGTGTGTGTGTGTGTGTGTGTGTGTGTTTGTGTCTGTGTCCATCGACAGATTCCTTTATCTGGGTGGATATGTCCCTGCTTCGCCACCTTTCCCAGAGGGCATCTCTTCTTTCACACAAACCCTCTCTCAGCCCTGATTCTCCGACCTCGCCAAACAGACAACTCTGTCTCGAGAGCTTGATAGACTCTTTGATTACTTCAGGGACAACAGGCCTTTTGTAGAGTAAGAGTGTCTAAAAAAAGGAAAGTTTCAGAGATTTCCTCCAACTGAAGGCAGTGATGTACTGTATGTACTGTTCTGTTGAGAGATGAAATCTGTATAAAGTTTCCTACATTTTTTGTGTGTGTTGTCTATCATGAGCGCTTGACTTCATGGCTATACCACACTGTTTTCCCAAATAACAAATCTCATTACTACAGTGTATGAAGGAGAAGGGTTTATCCAATATCCCTAATATGAAAACTCAACAGAAATTCAGAACCATGAAACGGTGGAGACGATTCCTCCAGAGAAAAACGCCCATCCATAAAATCTGTCTCTTAAAATAGATTATGACATCCGCCTAAAAACATCTCACCTAAAGTTATATTTGTCCTTCTCTTCTGCCAGTGCGACACAAACGCATGCCTTTGTTCTACCAGCCAGTGTGTATTTTATACCTCTCGCTCTCCCTCTCCTAATGTTTTCAACCCATTTCTTAGGCTCTGTTAATTTTGACTCCCCACCAGGAGGTAATGGGCCTGATTCCCAGTCCCCCACTGAGCTATTTCCTCTTATCCGACATGAGAAATCGAAACCTTTCCTTCGCTAACCAAATTCCCCATTTCAATTTGGGACTTTTATTAGCCGGTGAGCAGATTGGCTTTGTGCCTCTGCTGTGCCCGCTGGGGCTCAGGTTGTGCCGATGTTGTAGAGAGAGTTATGAGATCCACACACGACACTGAGACAGACAGACAGGCAGACATGCCCGCACACACACACTCACATGAAATGAGATTACACACACAGGGCCATTAATCATGGTGTGGAGTCTGGACAGCACCGGGGGTCAACTGTGTGACTGTCTGTCTGTAGCCCAAAGGGGGGAGTGACACAGGCTAAGGCACATACGTACTAGCCAAATGGAGGGCTGGGACGTGTGTGTGTGTGTGTGAGTGAGTGAGTGAGTGAGTGAGTGAGTGAGTGAGTGAGTCGTGACTGGCTGATTTGAACCGCCAAATGAGGGCCTGTCTTGTCACAGGTTAAAAGAGCCAACGGTGTCCATAATGATACATATTTCTACAGTGGAAGAGAGGGAGGGAGGTACTACAAGCTTAATACAGTCAATATGGGTGGAGACAGCAGTGGTTTGAATGCTAGTCCATATGCGAAAGCGTCCGTTGTTTATTTCCGACGATGACAGCGGTTGTCTGACAGGTTGTCTTAATCTAACATGGCCCATTGAAATGAGCCTCTAACAGTCTGCCAAGGTTCCACATCATCTTTCTATGGCCACAAGAGGTAGGAATGTCTGGGTCTTGTTTGTGACAGACTCAGCAGACAGAGCCGTCCCACCAATTAATTCTTAATTAGGACAATTTCCTAATTAATTGTGGCTCATCATGAAAATAACATTACAGCCTAGCCTACATCCTAAAATATATTATCAACCCAGCCCCACTCTTCAGTATTACATTTCTACATTTGTTTGATAAAACAAAGAGGGTAAATGTGGTACTGGATGCTGAAACCACAGCATTATAGCGCCGTAATAATGCATGTATATTTCAATGGCTCATTTGATTACATTCACATCACCCAGGGGTTCTGACTGACTGATGATTACAGATGATTACAGGATACTTAACCAGCACAATAAGGAGCACACTAACCAACGAGACAACAATAGAATGTAACAATATCTCATCACGTCCTCTCCCTCCCCACAGCTCCCCACAGCACACGCACACACACACACACACACACACACACACACACACACACACACACACACACACACACACACACACACACACACACACACACACACACACACACACACACACACACACACACACACACACACACACACACACACACACACACACACACACACACACACACACACAGTTACTCAGGCTTCTATTCAATCTATTCCATTAAAGCAATGAAGGCCTTATTCAATAAACCTGTTACGAGCGTTTAGCTGTTGTGAAATGACCCGCCATTGTTATGGAGACAGTGGGGTAGTTAAGATGGCAGGGAGGTGTTCTGGGATGTCAGAAACAGTAATGACGCTTGCAGTAACTGAATGCATGTTATGTTGAGTCTAATCAGCTCAGTTCAGGTTTTGAATCATTACATTGGTAATAGTAGTTCATTCATCATTTACAGTAGAATGTATTATTGAATACATGTGTGCTTTTGAGTGCTAATGAGTGTGTCGGTGTGTGTGCCTGTGTGCCTCTTCCTCTCTCTACCCTCAGTCTGATCACCTCTAGTAGCACCAGGACATTATTTTCTCTCCTCTGTCTCCAGGTGATAAAGATATCATTCTATCGTTCCCGGAGAGAGATTGAGGATCGTACATTTTTCATGACCCCTTTGAGCACATTATTGAATTATTGATGTGGCCCCTTTCAGGAGTAAAAGAACGTTGGAGAAACACAGTAAGGGTTTCATTTAGCGGTGTGTTGCTCTGAACATAGCCCTCCGGGTCGGGCGTCCCCCAGGGATAAGAGTTAAGACACCCTCCTTTTGGACACGGGTCAACTAGATAGGAGTCAACAGGTGAAAAAAGTGTGTGCGTACATGCGTGCACTCACCATATCAATAGTTAATTTGACACCGCCTGGCAAAGCTGTGGCTGATTTCAAAGGGAGGTGACGCAAGGCTGGCTCCATCTCATCCACGTTCACGATTCAAGAGAGAGTGAGCGTATGTGTGTGTGTGCATGTGTGTTGTGTGTGTGAGTGAGAGCGAGCCTTTACCTCAGTACATCAAGCCCTCAGCTAGATACAAGAACGTCAGAGACACTGTCTGAGAGAATTTAATAACCTAGTCAGAAATACAGTACCTGTCCATGAAATGGCAAGAAATTGAAACGGCTAAGAACCTATAGCTCTATAGTGTTTGTCTGAACAAACACTATCCATTGTGCTGAAGCCAAATAGCTAGAGAAAAAGAGAGAAAGAGAGAAAGAGAGAGAGAGACTTGGGGCTGTGGATGCAGCCATGGTTACCCGACATTCGCGTGGAGCCTGCCCGTGTGTGGAGGGGCGGAGCCTGGAAGGCATAGACCACATCACTCTCAGCAACGCTGGTCAGATCGTCGTCGTCAGAGAACGAACGCTGGAAGCCGGTGGCATAGAGCTCTGACAGGACCACCTGGATGGGGGGTGGGGGGTGATGGAGGGAGAGAGAGAGAGAGAGAGAGAGAGAGGAGATGGTTTAAAGAGATGTACATTGCTTAAAACCTCTTGAAGCTAGGGGGCACTATTTTTATGTTTGGAAAAATAATGTTCCCAAAGTAAATGGCCTATTTCTCAGGACCAGATGCTACAATATGCATATAATTGACAGATTAGGATAGAAAACACTCTAAAGTTTCCAAAACGGTCAAAATATTGTCTGTGAGTGTAACAAAACTGATATTGCAGGCGAAACCCTGAGAAAAATCAAACCAGGAAGTGGCTTCTATTTTGAAAACTCCATGTTCCATGGCCTCCCTTTGCTCCATTTACAGGGGTATCAACCAGATTCCGTGTTGTCCTATCGCTTCCTCAAGGTGTCAGTCTTCAGACATAGTTTCAGGATTTTATTTTGAAAAATGAGCCAGAAAGATAACATTGCGTCAGGTGGTCACATGAGTTTTGCTCACGCAACAGAGTTTGGACAGCTATTGTTTTTCCCTCTCCTACTGATAATGCCATTTGTGGTTGATATATTATCGATTATATATTTCAAAAACAACCTGAGGTTTGATTATAAAAAACGTTTGACATGTTTCTGTGGACATTACGGATATTATTTGGAATTTGTCTGCGTTGTCGTGACAGCTCTTTCCTGTGGATTTCTGAACATAACGAGCCAAACAAACGGAGGTATTTTGGATATAAAAATTATCTTTATGGAACAAAAGTAACATGTGTTGTGTAACTGGGAGTCTCGTGAGTGAAAACATCCGAAGATCATCAAAGGTAAATGATTAATTTGATTGCATTTCTGATTTTCGTGACTAAGCTACCTGATGCTAAGTGTACTTAATGTTTTGTCATGCGATCGATAAACTTACACAAACGCTTGGATTGCTTTCGCTGTAAAGCATAATTTCAAAATCTGAGACTACAGGTGGATTAACAAAAGGCTAAGCTGTGTTTTGCAATATTGCACTTGTGATTTCAATGAATATATATATTTTTTAGTAATATTATGTGAATGTGGCGCTATGCTATTCAGCGGTTGTTGATAACAATTATCCCGCTAAAGGGATGGGTAGTGTCAAGAAGTTAATACAGACACACGGAAGCAGACTTAATGTATAAACAGCCATGGACATGGCTATGTGGCTTAGCATGGCGGTCAAACACACACATACACAGGCTAATAGTTGTAGACAGACAAGCTATAGAGGACAAACAGGGAATGTATGTGACAAAGCAAACAGGGCAGACATGCTATATTTGTGTTAAAAGTCTGTTCAAGATCCTTCTCGAGTAAACACATATTAAAGGCCCAGTGCACTCGGAAATGTGATTTTCCAGCGTATGGGGTTGGAATCAAACTGACGTTTTGAAAATGATGACAATGCTCTTATAGTGTAAAAGCTATTGGAAAAGATTGCCAGAAATAGCAGTCTGTTTTGGTGGGATGGAGTTTTGGCCTGCCTGGTGACATCACCCCTCCCCACAACTTCCTGACAGTCCTAGCAAAACTCTTGTGTCGGGATTTGACTATAACATTAATCTGAAGACTGTTATTTATCAAATTAACTAACTGTGTTTAATTGTTACCCGATTCAATTAATCATGTAACAATTAACTCATTATAATCTGGGGCACCACGAGAGTGGTTCTTTAAAGCATTACCATCTCCCATTAAACTCTAAAAGGTCTTTTAGACATTTTGTCACATCTATAAACATTCAACTTATTAGTCATAACCTCCTATCATATCAGCATTCTGAACAGTCATAACCTCCTTGCATCTGCAAAAACCTGAGCTTTACTTATGATTCAGTACTACACAAATTGGTTTAATTATTTATTTACTAGCTAATTAAATGGGGACATAGGATAAACACGCATACTACACTGATATTGACTGGAGACGTAATACGTTAAAAACAGATCCCTAGCGTAATGACAACATGGATTACATTGCCACATTCAGAAACTACTCTGCCTACAATAACCATATACTTTGCATACGAACCGCCACCCGCTTTGAGCAAGAAATCATGAATGTATTTACGTGAAATGCCTGGGTTCGCCGGGGATCTCTCGGTGAACGGGGCAGCCTTGGAAAGACTGTTGGGCCTTTTTGCGGCACGCTCGTAAGGCTCTGATTGTCCGAAATGGTTCGAACAATTCTTCTACTGTTGTCTTTCTTCGTAGTTGTCTGGTATCCGGTGACTTGTCATGTAGTCCTGAACAGAACTACAGAGTTGATTTTCCTTCCATTTGCTCTCGAAGATGCTACTTTGAAGATAGGCAACCATATCGATGGTTCCCCAATGGGGTGATGACAGTAGCGTAATACGATGGTTTGAGCAGAGTAACAGGATGGTCCTACTTGAATTCACTTTCGAAGATACTTCAGCCGTACCAGTGATTTTATCGTCTCCACCTCATGTTGAGATTCAAATTTCAAACTATTTTAAACGCGCAGCTGCAGCTTCATGCTTTTCTGGTCCAATGTGTTAACTTCTTAATCCATCATTTATACCTTTATCTCGAAAGGGGCGGTCCCGGGAGGGTGACATGCTCTGTCTGTCTGTCTGTCTGTCTGTCTGTCTGTCTGTCTGTCTGTCTGTCTGTCTGTCTGTCTGTCTGTCTGTCTGTCTGTCTGTCTGTCTGTCTGTCTGTCTGTCTGTCTGTCTGTCTGTCTGTCTGTCTGTCTGTCTGTCTGTCTGTCTGTCTGTCTGTCTGTCTGTCTGTCTGTCTGTGGTTACTCACTGTGCAAAGTTATAGAAAACTATCTCTTATAGCTTTTCAAATTACATCTCTCTCTTAATTAACAATTACACATTCATAATTTTTCAAATGACATGCACAACCCATAGAATGGAAACTTCATCTATATAGTGTGTGTACTTTCCAAGTTACAGTATTTCCTTTGTAGCATTTTTAATGACATCACAAAATAACAAACAAAATGACATTAGTGTTCTCTGACCATTCCCAAAGTTCTATGTTTGAAATGTTGTTCCAGAATACGCTTTTGAACGTATTAGAGTTTCAGTGGGAAAAGGTCTGTTTAGACAAAGCACATTCCTTTGGTGAATTTGTAGAGGGAGAGCCTGGATCTTCTCCCTTGATTTACAACTGGACGTGAGTTGTTAATCCCCACTATTTCTTTCCTTCCCCCTCTATGGGTGAAAGGGGGTCTGATTGAAATTATTAATGGCACACCTGATCTGACCTATTTGGATTCTCATGGTCAGTCATGACACTTGCTTGAGAAATTGCTCTTTGCTAAGAAGCTATTTTTGTTTATTTTCTGACCATTTTAATTGTAAACAATCACAGTAAGACGCTTAATTATTACCCAGAAATGATTTGATATTGAGATAAAATAGCTGCATTGGACCTTTGAGGATCTCTTACTCTCTCCTCACATCTGTTTTCTGAGAAGGCTTTTATCAAATCACAAACAAACAGACAGACAGACAGAGATGGTTCCATTCCATTCCTTCTCACATACCATGACGAGACATTAGGCCCAGCTGTGGGGCTGACAGCAGACTCTCTCTGTCTGGAATCTTCCTATCTTTCCCTCTCTCCATCTGCTCCAGTCTCTGTCATTTGATCTGTCTGGTCTGCTCCAGTCTCTGTCATTATTATTTTTTTTAACCTTTATTTTACTAGGCAAGTCAGTTAAGAACAAATTCTTATTTTCAATGATGGCCTAGGAACAGTGGGTTAAATGCTTGTTCAGGGGCAGAACGACAGATTTGTACCTTGTCATCTCAGGTATTCGAACTTGCAACCTTACGGTTACTAGTCCAACGCTCTAACCACTAGGCTACCCTGCCGCCCCATTATATCTTCTGGTCTGCTCCAGTCTCTGTCGTTCTAGCCCCTCTCATTTCTCTGCCTGTCTAGCCCCTCTCTCTTTCTCCGTCTGTCTAGCCACTCTCTCTTTATCTGCCTGTCTAGCCCCTCACTCTTTCTCTGCCTGTCTAGTCCCTCTCTCTTTCTCCGTCTGTCTAGCCCCTCTGTCTTTCTCTACCTGTCTAGCCCCTCTCTTTTTCTCTACCTGTCTTGCCCCTCTCTCTTTCTCTACCTAGACCCTCTCTCTTTCTCTGTCTGTCTAGTCCCTCTCTCTTTCTGTCAATCTAGCCCCTCTCTCGTTCTCTGTCTGTCTAGCCCCTCTCTCTTTCTCTGTCTGTCTAGCCCCTCTCCCTTTGTCTGTCTAGCCCCTCTCTCTTTCTCCGTCTGTCTAGCCCCTCTGTCTTTCTCTACCAGTCTAGCCCCTCTCTCTTTCTCTGTCTGTCTAGCCCCTCTCTCTTTCTCTGTCTGTCTAGCCCCTCTCTCTTTCTCTGTCTGTCTAGCCCCTCTCACTTTCTCTGCCTGTCTAGCCCCTCTCTTTTTCTCAACCTGTCTTGCCCCTCTCTCTTTCTCTACCTGTCTAGACCCTCTCTCTTTCTCTGTCTGTCTAGTCCCTCTCTCTTTCTGTCAATCTAGCCCCTCTCTCGTTCTCTGTCTGTCTAGCCCCTCTCTCTTTCTCTGTCTGTCTAGCCCCTCTCTCTTTCTCTGTCTGTCTAGCCCCTCTCTCTTTCTCTGTCTGTCTAGCCCCTCTCTCTTTCTCTGTCTGTCTAGCCCCTCTCTCTTTCTCTGTCTGTCTAGCCCCTCTCTCTTTCTATGTCTGTCTAGCCCCTCTCTCTTTCTCTGTCTTCTAGCCACTCTCTCTTTCTCTGTCTGTCTAGCCCCTCTCCCTTTGTCAGTCTAGCCCCTCTCCCTTTCTCTGTCAGTCTAGCCCCTCTCTCTTTCTCTGTCTGTCTAGCCCCTCTCTCTTTCTCTGTCTGTCTAGCCCCTCTCTCTTTCTCTGTCTGTCTAGCCCCTCTCTCTTTCTCTGTCTATGTAGCCCCTCTCTTTCTCTGTCTGTCTAGCCCCTCTCTCTTTCTCTGTCTGTCTAGCCCCTCTCTTTCTCCTTTGTCTGTCTAGCCCCTCTCTCTTTCTCTGTCTGTCTAGCCCCTCTCTCTTTATCTGTCTGTCTAGCCCCTCTCTCTTTCTCTGTCTGTCTAGCCCCTCTCTCTTTCTCTGTCTGTCTAGCCCCTCTCTCTTTCTCTGTCTATGTAGCCCCTCTCTTTCTCTGTCTGTCTAGCCCCTCTCTCTTTCTCTGTCTGTCTAGCCCCTCTCCCTTTGTCTGTCTAGCCCCTCTCTCTTTCTCTGTCTGTCTAGCCCCTCTCTCTTTATCTGTCTGTCTAGCCCCTCTCTCTTTCTCTGTCTGTCTAGCCCCTGTCTCTTTCTGTCAATCTATTACCAGCTCTTTCTCTGCCTGGTTTCCCTTTTTCTGTGTTGGTCAGAGCAGCAGGGCTTTCCAGGATGATCCTGTTACAACGGGTAAAAAGCCTCTCTCTGAGAGGTATGGTAAGGCAAGGTATGGATTTATATGTTACAGTGAGTGAGTGGAATAATTCTTTACACCCCATAGACATAGGATAGAGCAGGATAGGGCCTTTTAGATTCAGTAGGCTAACAAGTCTGGCCCACTGACCGTGTGTGTGTGTGTGTGTGTGCAGCCCTTACCTGGTCTGGCGTGGTCTTGCCCTCCTCAGCAACCATGGCACGCAGGCAGGAGATGGAGCCGATGAGAGGCACAGCCAGACCAACACGTAGATACCTCTGACCCTTCGTACTGAACACCAGGGTCACACTCATACACCTGGAGAGGGAGACAGAAAGAGAATCTTGTTCCAGACAGTTCTTCACAAGCACACACACAAAGACAGCGTCAAGACATTGCACTTGCTGTGTTGTTCTCTTATCTCCTCCACGGTGTCTGTCTGGGCATGCTTGACTGCAAGGTGATGCTAACGTGTTAGCATTAGCACCACAGGGAGCCTGTCTGTGTCTGCTTAGGAATGCCTATCTACAATCAACAGGAGCTAGCTAGTGCAGAAGATGTGGGCATGACAGGTGGAGCAACAGGAAGGATGAAGGGATGAGCACTTAGTGCTATGAGGCCACAGGTTTGAGGTGACTTAGCTGAGCGAAGAAGGGATGGAGGGATAGAGAGATGGAGGGATGGATAGAGGAATAGAGGAAAGTCTGGGAGAGAGACAGGAGCTCTGATGACGCCCCAGCTTCCTGCTTCCCCATCATGCATTATTCAGGAAGTGTTGCGTCGTTGCTAACAGAGTGCTCAAAAAGCAGAGTGAGATGCGGTGTACAAAGTAAGAGCCAGTGATGTTAGTTTACCCCCTGCTGATGTAAGAAGACACGACCGTCACTGAGATTTCACTAACTGTGTGTGTCTCTACCACTGAGATTTCACTAACTGTGTGTGTCTCTACCACTGAGATTTCACTAACTGTGTGTCTCTGCCACTGAGATTTCACTAACTGTGTGTGTCTCTACCACTGAGATTTCACTAACTGTGTGTGTCTCTACCACTGAGATTTCACTAACTGTGTGTGTCTCTGCCACTGAGATTTCACTAACTGTGTGTGTCTCTACCACTGAGATTTCACTAACTGTGTGTGTCTCTGCCACTGAGATTACACTAACTGTGTGTGTCTCTGCCACTGAGATTTCACTAACTGTGTGTGTCTCTACCACTGAGATTTCACTAACTGTGTGTGTCTCTGCCACTGAGATTTCACTAACTGTGTGTGTCTCTACCACTGAGATTTCACTAACTGTGTGTGTCTCTGCCACTGAGATTACACTAACTGTGTGTGTCTCTGCCACTGAGATTTCACTAACTGTGTGTGTCTCTGCCACTGAGATTTCACTAACTGTGTGTGTCTCTGCCACTGAGATTTCACTAACTGTGTGTGTCTCTGCTAATGAGATTTCACTAACTGTGTGTGTCTCTGCCACTGAGATTTCACTAACTGTGTGTGTCTCTGCCACTGAGATTTCACTAACTGTGTGTGTCTCCGCTTGCGAAAGTATTCACCCCCCTTGGCATTTTTCCTATTTTTTTGCCTACAACCTGGATTTAAAATATATATTATTTTGGGGGGGGGTTTGTAACATTTGATTTACACAACATGCCTACCAGCTTGAAGATGGAAAATATTTATTATTGTGAAACACAAAAAATAAGATTTGTTTTAAACAGACTTGAGTGTGCATAACTATTCACCCCCCCAAAGTTAATATTTTGTAGAGCAATCTTTTGCAACAATTACAGCTGCAAGTCTCTTGAGGTATGTCTCTATAAGCTTGACACATCTAACCACTAGGATTTTGCCCATTTTTCAAGAACAAACTGCTCCAGCCCCTTCAAGAAGGATGGGTTCCGCTGGTGTACAGCAATCTTTAAGTCATACCACATATTCTCAATTGGATTCAGGTCTGGGCTTTTCAGGCCATTCCAATACATTTAAATGTTTCCCCTTAAACCACTTGAGTGTTGCTTTAGCAGTATGCTTCGGGTCATTGTCCTGCTGGAAGGTGATCCTCCGTCCCAGTCTCAAATCTCTGGAAGGGAAACAGGTTTCCCTCAAGAATTTCCTGTATTTAGTGCCATCCATCATCCCTTCAATTCTGACCAGTTTCCCAGTCCCTGCCAATGAAAATCATCCCAAGAATTTCCCTGTATTTAGTGCCATCTATCATTTCTTCAATTTTGACCAGTTTCTCTGTCCCTGCCAATGAAAAACATCCCCACATCATGATGCCCGGTGTGATGGGAGGTGTTGGGTTTGCGCCATACATTGTGTTTTCATTGATGGCCAAAAAGCTCAATTTTAGTCTCATCTGACCAGATTACCTTCTTCCATATGTTTGGGGAGTCACCCACATGCCTTTTGGTGAACACCAAACGTGTTTGCTTATTTTTTTCTTTAAGCAATGGCTTTTTATCAGGTCACTCTTCCGTAAAGCCCAGCTCTGTGGAGTGTACAGCTTACAGTGGTCCTATGGACAGATACTCCAATCTCCTCTGTGGAACTTTGCTGCTCCTTCAGGGTTTTCTTTGGTCTCTTTGTTGCCTCTCTGATTAATGCCCTCCTTGCCTGGTCTGTGAGTTTAGGTGGCGTCCCTCTCTTGGCAGGTTTGTTGTGGTTCCATATTCTTTCCATTTTTTAATAACGGATTTAAATGGTGCACTGTTAGATGTTTAAAGTTTCTGATATTTTTTTATAACCCAACCCTGATCTGTAATTCTCTACAACTTTTTCCCTGACCTGTTTGGAGAGCTCATTGGTCTTCTTGGTGCCGCTTGCTTGGTGGTGCCCCTTGCTTAGTGGTGCCCCTTGCTTAGTGGTGTTGCAGACTCTGGGGTTTTCAGAACAGGTGTATATATACTGAGATCACGTAACATATCATGTGACACAGATTGCACACAGGTGGACTTTATTTAACTAATTATGTGACTTATGAACGTAATTGGATGCACCAGATCTTATTTAGGGGCTTCACAGCAAAAGGAGTGAATATATCTGGACAAGAGCAATACCGATGTAAGAATGCTGTTCATCGTCTACAGCTCAGCATTTAACTCCAAACTCGTCATTAAGCTCGAGACCCTGGGTTTCAACCCCGCCCTGTGCAACTGGGTACTGGACTTCCTGACGGGCCGCCCCCAGGTGGTGAGGATAGGAAACAACCTCTCCACCCCGCTGATCCTCAACACTGGGGCCCCACAGGGGGGTGCGTTCTCAGCCCTCTCCTGTACTCCCTGTTCACCCATGACTGCGTGGCCATGCACGCCTCCAACTCAATCATCAAGTTTGCAAACTACACTACAGTGGTAGGCTTGATTACCAACAACGACGAGACGGCCTACAGGGAGGAGGTGAGGGCCCTTGGAGTGTGGTGTCAGGAAAATAACCTCACACTCAATGTCAACAAAACAAAAGGAGATGATCATGGACTTCTGGAAACAGCAGAGGGAGCACTAGAACACTAGCACTAGAACTTGATCATATTCCACTGTGTCAGTCACGAGGTAAGAACTGGCTGTTTTCGTTCTCTCTCTTCGCCAGCGAAGCTGAACACTATAAAAAGTAGAAGAGTGTATTAACATGCATTATCACCTCATCTAGCCCCTGTCCCATTGTAGCGCTCCTGTTTACATCTGCTGTGATACACCTTGTTACCCTGCTGCTGTTCAGCTCTAGTTTCAGTGTTGACGTTTTCACACACACACACACACACACACACACACACACACACACACACACACACACACACACACACACACACACACACACACACACACACACACACACACACACACACACACACACACACACACACACACACACACACACACACACACACACACACACACACACACACACACACACACACACACACACACACACACACACACACACACACACACACACACACACACACACACACACACACACACACACACACACACACACACACACACACACACAGTGGCTTTATGACTGGTGTGGCTTACCTGGTTTGCCGCAGGGGAATGGGCAGTGAGATGCAGAGGAAGGGGTCAAAGGTGTTGCTCTGTTTAAGGCAATGTGGACATGTCAGGGAGGACCTATAGACACAAGGGAGAGAGGGGGTTGGGTTAAAGGGATAGTTCACCCCAATTACTAAATGACATAATAGTCTCCTTACCCTTTAAACAGTCTATGGACAAGGTAAGACAGCAATCCACGCTTTGGTTTTGTTTACCTGGCCACTGTTTCAAATGCTAACATTTAATCATTTGTGGCAGAAATCCAATGCAAGTCAATGATAACTATATTAGCATTTTTGCGCTTCATGTCCAGATCATCTATGTCACTTCATTAAGTTACACAATACATGTTTTAATACTTTAGGATGAGTAGAAACAATAAAAGGTCAACCTGGTCAAATCACAGAGAGCAAACAAATCAATTTTTCCAACCAGCTCCTGTCACGTGATGTGGGATGGTGTGGTACACATGCACGTGATATTGGGCACCGTGTGTGTGTGTGTGTGTGTGTGTGTGTGTGTGTGTGTGTGTGTGTGTGTGTGTGTGTGTGTGTGTGTGTGTGTGTGTGTGTGTGTGTGTGTGTGTGTGTGTGTGTGTGTGTGTGTGTGTGTGTGTGTGTGTGTGTGTGTGTGTGTGTGTGTGTGTGTGTGTGTGTGTGTGTGTGTGGGTTGAGTGGAGAGGTAAAGATGTTCGACCTCACCTGGCAAGGCTTCTATATGTGTAACGTTATGCATGGCGTATTACGGAGTAGGTGGACAGAACAGAGAAAGTGCATTTAGCTCCAAGAGAGACAACACTACACCTGGAGCCTCACATCCCCAGTTAGAAAACACACAGGAATAGACTTAAATATTCACAAGGACGGAGAGAAATAACCTGGCTTTATTTTTGAATATTTTAGCAGGTGTTCCAAAATCGTGGTGGGAAGGGAGGAATGTGGGGAAGAAAAAAGTCATACTGCAGGAATTCAGTAGATGTAGGGAGGTTAACCGTTAATCGCTTAGCCAGCTTAAATACATGTATTTTCGTTAGTCGTCATGCATCTTATTTATCACACGTGCATGGCATACAGAGCTTAGTTTGAGGAGAGGAAGAGCCTACTTATTGGAGTGAAAACTGCTTTCGGAATCCAAGTCATTGCGCAACAAATAACTATTCTAAATGCAATCGCGTGTTATTTACATTGGTGGCCACGATTAAAAAAGGAGCTATTGTTATTTCTCAATATCAACTCGTAAAGCGAGCGTCCCATTCGCCAATCAGATGCATACGCTATAGCCTGCCTACAGCTGACTATCAGCGCATCACCACCATTTTGCAATATGAGCTTGCGGCAGTATAAATGTTTGCAACTTGAACGTTTTACGTCACTTCAAATAATGAGGCATGTCTTACCTTGCTTCAAAGTAGCCTCGTGAAAATCCATCCATAGAAACACGAAGGTCATTTTTTTTAATAAAGACTTCCTCATGCCATTAACCAGCATTTCTCTCCTGTTCTAATGGTTTTCATATTTACTTTATTTCGTTGTCCAGAAGCCAAAGGCACAATCCTAGTCATATTAGCAACTAGAGGTCGACCGATTATGATTTTTCACCGCCGATACCGATACCAATTATTGGAGGACAAAAAAAGCCGATATGATTAATCGGACGATTTTTAAAATGTATTTGTGATAATGACAATTACAACAATACTGAATGAACACTTATTTTAATTTAATATAATACATCAATAATATCAATTTAGCCTCAAATAAATAATGAAACATGTTCAATTTGGTTTAAATAATGCAAAAACAAAGTGTTGGAGAAGAAAGTAAAAGTGCAATATGTGCCATGTAAGAAAGCTAACGTTTAAGTTCCTTGCTCAGAACATGAGAACATATGAAAGCTGGTGGTTCTTTTTAACATGAGTCTTCAATATTCCAGGTAAGAAGTTTTAGGCTGTAGTTATTATAGGACTATTTCTCTCTATACCATTTGTATTTCTTATACCTTTGACTATTGGATGTTCTTATAGGCACTTTAGTATTGCCAGTGTAACAGTATAGATTCTGTCCCTTTCCTCGCTCCTACCTGGGCTCGAACCAGGAACACATCGACAAAAGCCACCCTCGAAGCAGCGTTACCCATGCAGAGCAAGGGGAAAAATTACTCCAAGTCTCAGAGAAAGTGACGTTTGAAACGCTATTAGAGCGCACCCCGCTAACTAGCTAGCCATTCCACATCACATCGTTACACCAGCCTAATCTCGAGTTGATCGGCTTGAATTCATAAACAGCAGAGCTGCTGGCAAAACGCACGAAAGTGCTTTTTGAATGAATGCTGATGAGCCTGCTGGTGCCCACCATCGCTCAGCCAGACTTTATCAAATCATAGACTTAATTATAACATAATAACACACTGAAATACGAGCCTTAGGTCATTAATATGGTCGAATCCGGAAACGATCACCTCGAAAACAAAACATTTATTCTTTCAGTGAAATACGGAACTGTTTTTAAATCTAACCGGTGGCGTCCAAAAGTCTAAATATTCCTGTTACATTGTACAACCTTCAATGTTGTCATAATTACATACAATTCTGGCAAATTAGTTTGCAATGAGCCAGGCGGCCGAAACTGTTGCATATACCCTGACTCTGCGCAAGAGAATGTCAGGACCCGGTTACGAACCCGGTTCTCCGGAGTGAGAAACAGTCACTAAACCAACTGAGCCACGAATAGTCAGCAGAACCCAGAAGATGAGGCAGACACAGCAGTACTTGAGACGGTGTATTTAATGAAGTAAAAAGTGAAGTTCTTCAGGAAAACATGTAACTCCACAACCTCAAAAGGAATTCCACAAGAACAAAGGCAATCCTCCAAGACAAAAAGGCAAATCCACAAGGTGGAAGGCACAGCACAAAAAGCCTCAAAAGGTACTCAAAAACAAACAAACAAGAACAAAAAACAGAACTCCACAAGAGAGTCCACCGGGATCAACAAGAGCTCACAGAGTACTAGGGCTGGGTGCTAACATACAAACACAGAGCAAAGAACTGAGTAAAACAAAGGGTTTAAATACAATCAGGGGAAACGAGGCACAGGTGCAAATAATAATGGGGATCAAGGGAAAACAAAAGGTCAAAAGGCACAATGGGGGCATCTAGTGACCAAAAACCGGAACAACCCTGGCCAAATCCTGACAGAGAAGTGACACAATTTCACCTGGTTAATATTGCCTGCTAACCTGGATTTCTTTTAGCTAAATATGCAGGTTTAAAAATATATACTTCTGTGTATTGATTTTAAGAAAGGCATTGATGTTTATGGTTTGGTACACGTTTCGCGAATGCGCACTGCATCGATTATATGCAACGCAGGACACGCTAGATAAACTAGTAATATCATCAACCATGTGTAGTTATAACTAGTTATTATGATTGATTAAGTTTAATGCTAGCTAGCAACTTACCTTGGCTTCTTACTGCATTCGCGTAACAGGCGGGCTCCTCGTGAGGCAGGTGGTTAGAGCATTGGACTAGTTAACCGTAAGGTTGCAAGATTGAATCCCTGAGTTGACAAGGTAAAAATCTGTCGTTCTGACCCTGAACAAGGCAGTTAACCCACCGTTCCTAGGCTGTCATTGAAAATAAGTATGTGTTCTTAACTGACTTGCCTTGTTAAATAAAGATGAAATAAAAGTGTAAAAAAATATATATATATTTTTTTTAAAGGCAAAATCAGTGTCCAAAATGACCGATTTTTGATTGTTATGAAAACTTGAAATCAAAGGTATTTATTAACCCTAATTAATACAATGGTGTGGTAATCAGTAATCAGTAGTGTAAGTGAGTGTTTTCATGAATGAATTAATGCAGGGTGATGACCTCTAATAGCAACCCATCATAGTAGTTACTATTAGATTCCCCCTCTTTATATGTTCCTAATTGAGATTTATGTCATCTCTGTCAAATGGAACTGCTCGTATTAGATGCACAGATTAAAATTGTGTTTTCCCCGAATTGCATTTGGGCAAATGTTTGAGAATCTAGTTTTATTAGCTGCTCCATTACAGGATTTGCATGGTCAATAATAGGCTATAGTCTTTTGACTAAAAGACAATAGGCTTGCTATTGTTGCATGTTTCCATTAGGCTCTTAATGAAAAATGTCCGGTCCTTTGTATGCATAGTATCAGAGAAGAAGAGGCGAAGCGAGGGGTTTCACTCTCACCAAAATCTGTCCAAAATAAATCCAATGCGTTTCTCTGGGCTTATTCTGGCCCTAAGCTTGTCGCCTGCTTTCCTGTTTTTGGATGACTCCTATTGCTCTGGCGGAAACATAGGCATCTTGTCATTATATACAGATCTCTGACAGTATTTCCTCTCGGTGTCACGCCTTGGTCTTAGTATTTTGTGTTTACTTTCTTTATTTGGTCAGGCCAGGGTGTGACATGGGTTTATTTTGTGGTGTGTTTTTGTATTGGGGTTTTAGTAGGTATTGGGATTGTGGTTGAGTAGGGTTGTCTAGCATAGTCTATGGCTGCTTGAGGCGGTTCTCAATCAGAGTCAGGTGATTCTCGTTGTCTCTGATTGGGAACCATATTTAGGTAACCTGGGTTTCACTGTGTGTTTGTGGGTGATTGTTCCTGTCTTTGTGTTTGCACCAGATAGGGCTGTTTCGGTTTTCATTATTTCATTTCATTATTTTTGTAGTTTCTGCATGTATAGTTTTTCCTTCATTAAAATATATCATGTATCATCATCACGCTGCGTTTTGGTCCGACTCTCCTTCACCACAAGAGAACCGTTACAGAATCACCCACCACACCCAGATCAAGCAGTGTGGTGACAGGCAGCGACAGCAGAAGCAGCGAAAGGAGGAACGGACATGGGAGGATGAATTGTTCGGAGAAGGACCCTGGGATCAGCCTGGAGAATATCGCCGTCCCAAAGAAGAACTGAAGGCGGGGAGAGCTGAGAGGCGCTGGTATGAGGAGAAGCAACAGCGGCAGCAGGAGCAACAATATCGGGACTACACTACTTGGGGGGAAATAGACAGGTGGGCGGTCGACCCAGAGAGAGTGCCGGAGCCCGCCTGGGATTCGCTGGAGCAGTGCGAAGCAGGTTATCGGAGAATGGAGTTGGCGAAGTAAGCATGGCGGCGCGGAAGGAAGACCGAGTCAGCCCCAAAAATTTCTTGGGAGGGGGGGGCGGCTCAGGGAGAGTGTGGCAGAGTCAGGGTTCAGACCTGAGCCAACTCCCCCTGTTTATCGTGAGGAGCCAAGGAGGAGACCAGAACCAGAGCCGGTGTTGGAGGTGAGTGAAGCAGAGACTGTGAAGGAGTTAATGGGGAAAGTGGAGGAGAGAGTTATGAGGGAGTTGCTAGTTTGGTGCTTTAAATACGATATTCGCCCGACGGAGCGTGTCGGGGATTTAATGGCACCTGGGTCAGCGCTCCATACTCGTCCTGAGGTGCGTGTTAGTCGGCTGGTGAAAATTGTGCCAGCCTCACGCACTAGGCCTCCTGTGTACCTACCTAGCCTTGCACGTCCTGTGCCAGTCATGCTCTCAGGCTCCCCAGTAAGCCTTCACGGTCCGGTCCATCCTGTGCCACCTTCACACACCAGTCCTCCGGTGGCAGCTCCCCGCACCAGGCTGCCTGCGCGTGTCCTCGGTCCAGTACCACCAGTGCCAGCACCACGCACAGGCCTTCAGTGCGCCTCGCCTGTTCAGCGCAGCCAGAGCTTTCCTCCTCTCCAGCGCTGCTGGAGTCTCCCGCCTGTTTAGCGCAGCCAGAGCCTTCCTCCTCTACAGCACTGCCCGAGCCTCCCGCCTGTTCAGCGCAGCCAGAGCCTTCCTCCTCTACAGCGCTGCTGGAGTCTCCCGCCTGTTCAGCGCTGCCAGAGCCTTCCTCCTCTACAGCGCTGCTGGAGTCTCCTGCTTGTTCAGCGCAGCCAGAGCTGCCAGCCTGCATGGAGCAGCCAGAGCTGCCAGCCTGCATGGAGCAGCCAGAGCTGCCAGCCTGCATGGAGTAGCCTGAGCTGCCAGCCTGCATGGAGCAGCCAGAGCTGTCAGTCTGCATGGAGCAGCCTGAGCGGTCAGCCTGCATGGAGCAGCTAGAGCTGCCAGTCGGAACGGAGCTGTCAGTCTACAAGGAGCTGCCAGTCTGCATAGAGCAGCCAGAGCTGCCAGTCTGCATGGAGCAGCCAGAGCTTCCAGTCTGCATGGAGCAGCCAGAGCTTCCAGTCTGCATGGAGCAGCCAGAGCAGCTAGATCCGCCAGACTCTTCCAGATCTGCCAGTCAGCCAGACTCTTCCAGATCTGCCAGTCAACCAGACACTTCCAGATCTGCCAGTCAACCAGACACTTCCAGATCTGCCAGTCAACCAGACTCTTCCAGATCTGCCAGTCAGCCAGACTCTTCCAGATCTGCCAGTCATCCAGACTCTTCCAGATCTGCCAGTCATCCAGACTCTTCCAGATCTGCCAGTCATCCAGACTCTTCCAGATCTGCCAGTCAGCCAGTCTCTTCCAGATCTGCCAGTCAACTAGACTCTTCCAGATCTGCCAGTCAACCAGACACTTCCAGATCAGCCAGTCAACCAGACACTTCCAGATCCGCCAGTCAACCAGACTCTTCCAGATCCGCCAGCCAGACAGGATCTGCCAGAACCACCAGCTAGCCAGGATCTGCCAGAGCCTACTACCTGCCTGAGCTTCCTCTCAGTACTGGGCTTCCTCTCTGTACTGGGCTTCCTCTCAGTGCTGGGCTTCCTCTCAATGCTGAGCTTCCCCTCAGTCCCGAGCTACCCCTCAGTCCCGAGCTACCCCTCAGTCCCGAGCTTCCCCTCAGTCCCGAGCTTCCCCTCAGTCCCGAGCTTCCCCTCAGTCCCGAGCTTCCCCTCAGTCCCGAGCTTCCCCTCAGTCCCGAGCTTCCCCTCAGTGCCGAGCTTCCCCTCAGTGCCAAGCTTCCCCTCAGTGTCGAGCTTCCACCTCAGTCCCGAGCTGCCCCTCAGTCCAGTGGGGTCCTTGGTGAAGGTTATTAGGCCAAGGTCGGCGGCGAGGGTCGCCAATCAAAGGACGCGTTACAGGGGGACTAAGACTTGGTTGGAGTGTGGTCCACGTCCCGAGCCGGAGCCGCCACCGTGGACAGACGCCCACCCGGACCCTCCCCTATGGGTTTAGGTGTGCGGCCGAGAGTCCGCACCTTGGGGGGGGTTCTGTCACGCCTTGGTCTTAGTATTTTGTGTTTTCTTTATTTATTTGGTCAGGCCAGGGTGTGACATGGGTTTATTTTGTGGTGTGTTTTTGTATTGGGGTTTTAGTAGGTATTGGGATTGTGGTTGAGTAGGGTTGTCTAACATAGTCTATGGCTGACTGAGGCGGTTCTCAATCAGAGTCAGGTGATTCTCGTTGTCTCTGATTGGGAACCATATTTAGGTAGCCTGGGTTTCACTGTGTGTTTGTGGGTGATTGTTCCTGTCTTTGTGTTTGCACCAGATAGGGCTGTTTCGGTTTTCATTATTTCATTTCATTATTGTTGTAGTTTCTGCATGTATAGTTTTTCCTTCATTAAAATATATCATGAATCATCATCACGCTGCATTTTGGTCCGACTCTCCTTCACCACAAGAGAACCCTTACACTTGGGTCACGTAATTCTTCAAATTTTTTTTTTTTTTACAGTTTATTGACCGGTTAATAATGATGGTCAGTCGGAAACAAAATTGACTGAAATATGATTCCTAAGTAGATGTGCTTATTAGAAAAAGAGAAGTGCAGACGGAAACAGAAGAGCGAGCACCAAGTCAACTGAGAAGCGAGGACTTCCAGATTAACAGGGACATGACATCTGCGACATCATCCCAATGCAAAAGAGTCACTATCTCGCCTCATCCTCCCGTGTCATGCAGGGCATCCACTACCAGTGTCAACCAACACAATAATGACTCCAACATGAATACCTCCCTGGCCAGTGGCCCAGCCAGAGTACACCCAGGGGGATTTAGTAATGGTGCCCTACAGGGGGATCAGCAGGGGATGAGCCTGGGGGTTAAGCACAGAAACATGGAGGACAGCCCAGAGGACTGTGTCAGCAGCATCCCCGGGGGAGGGCATAGGCAGATGCACAGAGGAGAAAGAAAGGTGGTGGCAGTAGAGAGAAAGATGGAGGCAGAGAAGGAAGGATGGTGGTGGTAGAGAGAAGGATGGATGGTGGTAGAGAGAAAGATGGATGCAGAGAAGGAAGGATGGTGGTGGTAGAGAGAAGGATGGATGATGGTAGAGAGAAGGATGGATGGTGGTAGAGAGAAAGATGGAGGCAGAGAAGGAAGGATGGTGGTGGTAGAGAGAAGGATGGATGGTGGTAGAGAGAAAGATGGAGCTGGAGGAGAGATGGAAGGATGGTGGTGCTGTGGCTGAGATTTTTTTGGACTATACTCGGCCTTGTCTCAGGATAGTAAATTGGTGGTTGAAGATATACCTCTAGTGGTGTGGGGGCTGTGCTTGGCAAAGTGGGTGGGGTTATATCCTTCCTGTTTGGCCCTGTCCGGGGAGGAAGGATATAAGGAAGGAAGGATGGTGATGGTAGAAGGAAGGATGGTGGTAGAAGGGAGAAGGAAGGACAGTGGTGGTAGAAGGAAGGAAGGGTGGTGGTGGTAGAGGGAAGGATGGACGGTGGTGGTAGAAGGAAGGAAGGATGGTGGTGGTAGAAGGAAGGATGGTGGTGGTGGTAGAAGGAAGGAATGATTATGGTGGTAGAGGGAAGGATGGACAGTGGTGATAGAAGGAAGGAAGGGTGGTGGTGGTAAGGAAGGAAGGATGGTGGTGGTAGAGAGAAGGAAGGATGGTGGTGGTAGAGCGAAGGAAGTACTGTGGTGGTAGAGAAGGAAGGACGGTGGTGGTAGAAGGAAGGAAGGATGGTGGTGGTAGAGAGAAGGAAGGATGGTGGTGGTGTTAGAGAGAAGGAAGGACTGCAGTGGTAGAGAAGAGGAAGGTGGTGGTAGAGAAGAGGAAGTATGGTGGTGGTGGTGGTAGAGAGAAGGAAGGACGGTGGTGGTAGAGAAGAAGGATGGTGGTGGTAGAGAGAAGGAAGGATGGTGGTGGTAGAGAAGAGGAAGAATGGTGGTGGTAGAGAGAAGGAAGGACGGTGGTGGTAGAGAGAAGGAAGGATGGTGGTGGTAGAAGGAAGGAAGGATGGTGGTGGTACAAAGAAGGAAGGATGGTGGTGGTAGAAAGAAGGAAAGATAGTGGTGGTAGAAGGAAGGAAGGACTGTGGTGGTAGAGAAGAGGAAGGACGGTGGTGGCAGAGAGAAGGAAGTACGGTGGTGGTAGAGAGAAGGAAGGACGGTGGTAGTAGAAGGAAGGAAGGAAGGATGGTGGTGGAAGAGAGAAGGAAGGATGGTCATGGTAGAAAGAAAGGAAGGATGGTGGTGGTAGAAGGAAGGATGGACGGTGGTGGTAGAAGGAAGGAAGGATGGTGGTGGTCGAAGGAAGGAAGGATGGTGATAGTGGTAGAAGGAAGGATGGTGGTGGTAGAAGGAAGGAAGAACGGTGGTGGTAGAGCGAAGGAAGGACTGTGGTGGTAGTGAAGGAAGGATGGTGGTGGTAGAGAGAAGGAAGGATGATGGTGGTGGTAGAGAGAAGGAAGGACGGTAGTGGTAGAGAAAAGGAAGGTAGTGGTAGAGATGAGGAAGGTGGTGGTAGAGAAGAGGAAGTATGGTGGTGGTGGTAGAGAGAAGGAAGGACGGTGGTGGTAGAGAAGAAGGAGGATGGTGGTGGTAGAGAAGAAGAAGGATGGTGGTGGTAGAGAGAGAAGGAAGGATGGTGGTGGTAGAGAAGAGGAAGAATGGTGGTGGTAGAGAAGAGGAAGAATGGTGGTGGTAGAGAGAAGGAAGGACGGTGGTGGTAGAGAGAAGGAATGGTGGTGGTGGTAGAGAGAAGGAAGGATGGTGGTGGTAGAGGAGAAGAAGAATGGTGGTGGTAGAGAGAAGGAAGGAAGGATGGTGGTGGTAGAAGGAAGGAAGGATGGTGGTGGTAGAAAGAAAGAAGGATGGTGGTGGTAGAAAGAAGGAAGGATAGTGGTGGTAGAAGGAAGGAAGAAGGAACGGTGGTGGTAGAGGGAAGGATGGTGGTGGTGGTAGAAGGGAAGGATGGATGGTGGTGGTAGAAGGAAAGAAGGATGGTGGTGGTAGAAGGAAAGAAGGACGGTGGTGGTAGAGGGAAGAAGGACGGTGGTGGTAGAGCGAAGGAAGGATGGTGGTGGTAGAAGGAAGGAAGAAAGGAAGGACGGTGGTGGTAGAGGGAAGGATGGATGGTGGTGGTAGAGGGAAGGATGGATGGTGGTGGTAGAAGGAAAGAAGGATTGTGGTGGTAGAAGGAAAGAAGGACGGTGGTGGTAGAGGGAAGAAGGACGGTGGTGGTAGAGTGAAGGAAGGACTGTGGTGGTAGAGGGAAGGGTGGATGGTGGTGGTAGAGGGAAGGATGGATGGTGGTGATAGAGGGAAGGATGGATGGTGGTGGTAGAGGGAAGGATGGATGGTGGTGATAGAGGGAAGGATGGATGGTGGTGGTAGAGGGAAGGATGGATGGTGGTGGTAGAGGGAAGGATGGATGGTGGTGGTAGAGGGAAGGATGGATGGTGGTGGTAGAGGGAAGGAAGGATGGTGGTGGTAGAGGGAAGGATGGATGGTGGTGGTAGAGGGAAGGATGGATGGTGGTGGTAGAGGGAAGGATGGATGGTGGTGGTAGAGGGAAGGAAGGATGGTGGTGGTAGAGGGAAGGATGGATGGTGGTGGTAGAGGGAAGGAAGGATGGTGGTGGTAGAGGGAAGGATGGAGGGGTGAAAGGAAAAGGAAAGAATGAAGAAGAGGTAGACACAAAGCAGATTGGTTGGAGAGAGAGAGGCAGCCATTCAGACTTGCTTGTGTGGAACATATTAGCTCCACCTTGCTGATACATCTGACTGTTCTGCTCTCTCTGCTCTCTCTTTTCCTCCGGTTGTTCTCAGCTGAATGAGTCCAGGTTATCAGGTGTTCTGCTGAGTCACTCCAGGACAGTGATGCAGTCAAGTATAGTCGGTACAGGTCTGTAGCGAGAGTTGTTACAACACAGGGCCTGTATCCACAAAGAGTCTCAGAGTAGGAGCGCTGATCTAGGACCTGTCCTTATAAATCTTATTCCTTTCGATCTAAAAGGTTAAACTAATCCAAGATCAGCGCTCCTACTCAGAGAGGTTTTGTAGAGATGTGCCCAGATATCATAGAAATAGCATTACGATTTCAATAGTATTACTTAGTTATTGTATTTCTATGGATCCCAGATTTCCCCCATTCAACACTCTGTCAGGCTGTAAAGGACATTCTGACAGTCACCTCCCAACATCACTTGGAACGCTCTCCGTGGAGGCTGACGTGCTCACAATCACTTAGAACTTAGTATGTGGAGTCTGACGTGCACACAATCACTTAGAACTTAGTATGTGGAGTCTGACGTGCACACAATCACTTAGAACTTAGTATGTGGAGGCTGACGTGCACACAATCACTTAGAACTTAGTATGTGGAGTCTGACGTGCACACAATCACTTAGAACTTAGTATGTGCAGTCTGACGTGCACACAATCACTTAGAACTTAGTATGTGGAGTCTGACGTGCACACAATCACTTAGAACTTAGTATGTGGAGTCTGACGTGCTCACAATCACTTAGAACTTAGTATGTGGAGTCTGACGTGCACACAATCACTTAGAACTTAGTATGTGGAGTCTGACGGCGTTTCCACTCGGGTTGGTTCACCTGTCTGTGAGGAGAGAGTCTGTCAGTGTGTGTGTGTGTCAAGCCTATCCTCGCACCACCATCCACTCTGCATTTGGCTGACTCCACAGCACCAATCCCCTGGCCTCTAGCCCACAGCAACGAGTTGGCAGTCCTACCGACCGACGGTCTACCAGAGATCATTATTCAACATTTATACAGATTAGGTTGTGAACAGCCTCCCTGCACTACCTAAATAAATAGTACGTGACCAGCATTACTGAACACGTAGGCTCATATCACCTTCCTTGAACGCAGCATCTGTATCGCTCAAGACCACTGAATTACGAGATAATAACCCAAACAGCATGACTGAACTCGCAAGCCTCACCCTATTGGAATGCAGCTCTCGTGTCATAGGCCTACATATAGCACCTGCTACGCATCAACATACATGAGACAGAATTCAAACATCGTGACACAGACACAGTGCGTTTACAGAATGTTTGGCCAGTAAAATGGGTCCAAGGGCTTCCGTGAACGCAGCTCTCATAGCAAACAGCTCGCGCCGTGCATTAACCCCCGAACCCACATTAGACAGGATGAAGATACGGTGTCAAACACACCACAGACCTTTCCAGTGAATAGATCTGAACCCGCGGTGAACCTCGTCTTCCCGTCAACCCCCTTTTTCCTTTCAGTTTCACCGGCTAAACATCCCTCTCTGCTTGAATAATGTATTCCAATGCAGTCACAGTCCATTTCAGGACAAATGCGAGACATAACTTCCCCAGGGGTTGGAGTCAGCCGGGTCTCATAAATACTCAGTGCTCATTCAATATCGTGCCATTATTGATTTGCATTTTCCACAAATGTGGCTAAAAGCAAAGTGGTCGAGAAACACATTGGTAATGGCCGGGGATGATGCGAATGATGCCCGAACAGAAATAAAAGGACCCCAATCCCAGACACTGATGGATACAGGCCCGGCACAGAGGTCCTGATGCCATTTCAGCCCAGTGCCACTCCAGGACAATGACACAGGCTCGAGTATCCCCTCCTTTAGCCGTTAGACTAACCAATCAATCCACAGAGAAAAGTCTGCGGCATAGTGTCTTCTGCCCTGTAATTAGCATAACGTCTAAAGTGGAACACATGGCAGGTCCTTCCAGACTTTTACTCTACAGGTCAGCAGACAGTTCTTCCTCTGTTCCTCTCTTCCTCTGGTGAAACGGGGAGGGCCGCTGTAGCCAGAGCGAAATCCCCCTGTCAGTCAGTCAGTCTATCTGGGTTGCTGGTGTCCAGGTTGGGTTGGATGAGTGCACTGAAGCAGATCTGCCCCTATCTGCTTCTCCATTAGAGACCTTTAAACAAAGGGCCCACGCCATGGGAAATGAACAGAGGGCTACGCCTCAAGGGGGGGGACACACACACACACACACACGAATGTTTCCGGCTGCCTCTCTTTCAGGGGTGTGACGAGCTGGAAGATGATGTCTGGGAGTTAACGCAACGCCGGTTAGGAGACAAGCTGATTGGTCTGTTGAATGCTTCCTGTGCTGGACATTTGGATTGTGTCTTCAACTTCAAGAGATTGGGTGTGACATTTGTGATATTGGAGGCAGCTCCAAGCCAAAAAGGATGTTCACTTGTTTAAAAACTTTGAGTTGAAATCACCCCCCCCCCCCCTCCCCCCACCCCCCAATAGTTGTTGTGACCTTCATCTCACAGTGTTGATGAAGTTTGAAGTTGACCATCCTCATCGTCCTGCGAATGTATTTCCTCTGCTGACGATGTGTACGATCCCCGAGTGGCCTTTACAGTCCCTGTGTGTTCATGTCAGAGAGTTCATGAGTATGCGGATGGTTACTGCCTCTATCCACTCAGAGAAGGGTATCCACGTCCCTGCCTGTGTGTATCCTGCTTGCATACTGAGAGGGGCGACGCGCTCTGGTCCCCATCTGCAGTGTGGAGATATGAGGCTAGACGAGGCTCTAATCGTCCCTCTCTCTCTCTCTCTGGTGTCGATCCAGGCCGTTGACAGCCTCCTCCTCCACGTCACCGGATCATTGGGGACCCGGACACCAGTTGTTGAACTCATTGTCTCAGACAAACAACTTCACTATCATCTCTGGCAAGCTTCAACTGCAAGCACTTACTGTGTAGGCTCCTACAGTACAGATCCAACTCCATAAAATAAAGGGCACGTTGTGAGTGGGCACGCACACCTGAGAACTCTCAGCTCCTCTCTTAGCGTAAGTACGCCATTTCTCTTTTTATTACCTCAGCTGTTAGTGGGGTATCAACAAGGAGGAGGGAAAACATATTGGCAGTCCTCACAATTACTCCACCGTCCTCAACCATTAGAGTCAACCGCATTGTGAAACAGCGTACACAGTTTCACAGAGAGTAATAAAGTGCCTCAGCTCTGACAGTAGTGGGTCAATACAATTGTATTGGTGTTTGCTTGGCAGAGAAGTAAACAGGGTAAACAGAACTATAGTTTTAGTGGGGTAATTGGCAGACCTGTGTGTGTGTGTGTGTGTGTGTGTGTGTGTGTGTGTGTGTGTGTGTGTGTGTGTGTGTGTGTGTGTGTGTGTGTGTGTGTGTGTGTGTGTGTGTGTGTGTGTGTGTGTGTGTGTGTGTGTGTGTGTGTGTGTGTGTGTGTGTGAGAGAGTAAGTGTTAGTTGATGATAGTTAGAAGGTGTCGGGTCAGAGAGGGGAAGCAGAGCTTGGAGTCTCTACACTCTGTACGTTCACAAAAAAACACCAGTGGAGAGATCAAAGCAGCCCTCCACTTCATCAACTCTCTAACCCCCACTTCAAAGCATCCAGCCTGGGATGGGATCAGCTCAGAGACGCCCCAGGTAAGGTCAAGGTGGAAGGGGGGAAGATGGCAGCCCAGGAGGCCTCCCCGGTGGAGGGGGAGGGAGTGTGAGTGGGTCATCATGGTAATAAAATCAAAGGACAGGTTGAATGAGGAGTGACAGTGTGAGCTCTGGATAATCTGCTTTAAAAGGTTTGGCTACAGAAATCTGCACCACCATCTTGGGCAGCTGCGTTGAACTGCCTCCCAAATGACATGCTATTCCCTTTAGTGCACAACGTTTAACCAGAGCCCATTGAAGTTGTGTAGCCTACTTTAAAGGCAATAGAGTGCCATTTGGGATGCAACCGTTGACACTAAGAAAACCAACGTTCCAAACTCAACATGACAGACTGAGGGTGTAGACCAAGAGTCATTTGAGGCTGGAAAGTGACTGTCACTTGTCTCTCTCGTTTCGCAGCCTAAACCACCAGACAGCCTCCACTCTAAGCGCAAACATTTATTCAGATCAGAACGCCCCCGAGGAGTCTCACAGATATAAAAAGACTGGCAGAGAGAGAGAGAGAGAGAGAGAGAGAGAGAGAGAGAGAGAGAGAGAGAGAGAGAGAGAGAGAGAGAGAGAGAGAGAGAGAGAGAGAGAGAGAGAGAGAGAGAGAGACAGAGAGACAGACAGACAGACAGACAGACAGACAGACAGACAGACAGACAGACAGACAGACAGACAGACAGACAGACAGACAGACAGACAGACAGACAGACAGACAGACAGACAGACAGACAGACAGACAGACAGACAGACAGACAGACAGACAGACAGACAGACAGACAGACAGACAGACAGACAGACAGACAGACAGACAGACAGACAGACAGACAGACAGACAGACAGACAGACAGACAGACAGACAGACAGAGAGAGACAGAGAGAGAGAGTCAGACAGAGAGACAGAGAGAGAGAGAGAGACAGACAGACAGAGAGACAGACAGAGAGACAGACAGACAGACAGACAGACAGACAGACAGAGAGACAGACAGACAGACAGAGAGAGAGAGAGAAACAAACTAAGAGTGATTATTATTTTGTTTAGTCATGCTATTAGAAACCAGCGCCACGGCAACCACAATTATAGAAGGACAATAACATAAGGAGAAAGTGTGGAGGACGAGTCCCAGAACCCAAACTCATCAGAGCCAATGGGCATCTCTCGATATGCATACTACCATGCTCCACACTCTCATGCTGCAACTACGTTCTTGTGAGGACGAGAGAGAATGCATAAAACATTACATTTGAGAAGCACTTCCCCTCCTGTTTTACCTCACACTGTAGGACAATGGCAACAATAGACAAAACAAGATTCACACAAAGCAAGTTTTACTTCATAATTATCATCTAGATATGTGAATCGTAATAATCTAACTTACCAGCTAGTTAAACAGGCAAAAATGACCTAAAACTAATATTATGCTAGGCCGATGTCAATTCTTTGTGGGTAGCTAGCTAACAATTCTTCAGTAGTAACTGTAGTAGCTAGCCAGTTAGCCCTATTGACTTATTATGAGCTTGCGTTCTATGGTACCTAGGCAGGTAAACATGCTCAAATGTACACAGCAGGTATTTATTAACATATCAACATAAAATATTGTAGTCAGGTAACATTTTACATGCGAATAAGCAACATTTCACATTTGAGAAGTTCCCTCCGTGCTCCGTTTCGGCTACTTTGATTTCGACTCATACTCCGCCCCTCTCGTGCTCCAATTTGCATGCTCGGAGCGCGGTAGTATGCATTTGGAAAAACACCCATTCTCCCAGTCACACTACTACACAGTCTTGTGTCTTCAGAAGTCTGGAAGATAGAACACACCAATACTGCAACGTTGAGTTAGAATGTTGGAACGGAGCCCAATGTAACACAACAGTTTGAGTGCAGTGGATAGGATGCATTACTTGTGCTGATCTGTATTCATACTCAAATGCACTTGCATGAACAAGAAGTACAGTTATAGGCAGGCACAGTGCATTAACTCTACAGACAAAAGGAACTTTACAGACGGCCCCATGTAATACCAGGCCAGGCAGAGGTGGGGAACAGCCAGGCAGCAGGCTCTACCTCTCCCAGGCTCTACCTGCAAGGTCATCTGTAACAAGCCCTCCAGCCATCTGCCCCCCTCCCTCTCCATCTGTACCACCCTCCCACCTCCCTCCAGCCAAACCAGACAGCCGTTATCCTGCTACCTGAGTCCGTGTCCGGAACTCTGGAATCGCAATTACAGTGTAAACCTGCTACTCTCTGACACTTCAAGCTGTTGAGGTGGACCCAGGCAGAAAATGACAAGGTGCGTTGTGGGAGAAACAACAGAGTTTGGAGTAGTTCTGTAATCACTCTACAGTAGACTGCATAATGTGACAACAACATGTACTCAACACTGAGACATATCCTTAGGGAGCAGACCATCGAAGTACCAATTACTGGTGCTTGAAGTATTGTTTTGTAACCCCTGACTAAACACACACTACACTCTTTTTTAGCTGTCCCCAATGGAGAACCCTTCAAATAACACTTTTTTGCTCCAAGGTAGAACCTTTTTGAGTTCGGTGTAGAACCCTTTCCAGAGTGTGTTCTTACATGGAACTCAAAAGAGTTATACCTGGAACCAAAATGGGTTCTGAGAGCAATTTCCAATTAGCAGCCTGAAGAGATCAGTCTTCGCAGGGATACAGTGGGTTTGTATAAGTGTATAATCCATAATCCTGTGATGAGGGAGTGGGAATCATAATCCCAAGATTGATTGAGTAGTTAACCCCGCATCATCATCAATACAATCTAACTGTCTGGGGTTAACCCTATAGTGATTGACTCACGCTAATCTACCAGCATGGTGTGAAGTCCAATACTAAACCCGATACAACTTGAGTCCTTCTTTGTTATAGAGAGGAGCGATGCCTGTTGGCTGCAATCGACTCCCTGCGGATTCTGTACATTTCAGGTCTAATCTCATTATCTATACAATATGGATGTGTCAAAGTCTAATCATCCGTTAAACTGCTTAGTCAATCCATGTGGTATACAGATCATTGGTTGGTATCACGAATCAACAAGTGGAACATTTCAACAGATTGATCTAAGAGGTGGATGGGGAGGAAAGGAGATGGAGAACATCATGACAAGGCTAGCAGAGGGTCACTGCATTTCCATGAGACTGGCTACGCTGGGATCCTGCTGCTGCTGCTGCTTTGTGTGTGTATGTGTATGTGTGTGTGTGTGTGTGTGTGTGTGTGTGTGTGTGTGTGTGTGTGTGTGTGTGTGTGTGTGTGTGTGTGTGTGTGTGTGTGTGTGTGTGTGTGTGTGTGTGTGTGTGTGTGTGTGTGTGTGTGTGTGTGTGCGTGCGTGCGTGCGTGTGTGTACACTGCAGACCAGGAGGAAAAGAGCCAAACAAGATACAGACAGAGACTAATCCCAGAAAGTTTTCACAGCTAGCTCAACGTGACCTACTTTAGCAGGCTAGCGGTTCTTATCCACAGGAGGGAAAGTGCATGCTCACCTGTTCTGAATACCTATACTCTATATAATGGCATGCTATAGATTCTGGCGAGAAAAAAACTATGCACACAGACGTTACAAAAGTCTTGGATGAGAAGATTAGGTGTTTTTGTACTCCATGAAGCCTGGTGTGAGAAATCGTTATTGAATTGCTGCATAACTTAAGTATGCGTTATCACATGACCTGTACTAATTGAATGTGACTCCTCACCTCTTATCGTCTGTGACTACTAATCTACCTGTATGATTTTGTCTAGGACTCTTACCTGTACTGTGCCTGAAAGTGGTCCTGGACGAAGCTGTGCCGCATCCTAGGCTGATGTGCTGCTGCTGGGCCGGAGACAGGGCTCTCCTCCGCTCCACCCAGCAGGCCCTGGAACAGAGAGAGAAAGCGTGAATGACCTGTATATATATGTGTGTGTGTGTGTGTGTGTGTGTGTGTGTGTGTGTGTGTGTGTGTGTGTGTGTGTGTGTGTGTGTGTGTGTGTGTGTGTGTGTGTGTGTGTGTGTGTGTGTGTGTGTGTGTGTGTGTGTGTGTGTGTGTGTGTGTGTGTGCGCGTGTGAAAACGTCAACACTGAAACTAGAGCTGAACAGCAGCAGGGTAACAAGGTGTATCACAGCAGATGTAAACAGGAGCGCTACAATGGGACAGGGGCTAGATGAGGTGATAATGCATGTTAATACACTCTTCTACTTTTTATAGTGTTCAGCTTCGCTGGCGAAGAGAGAGAACGAAAACAGCCAGTTCTGACCTCGTGACTGTCATTACATGTGTGTGTGTTTGCATTCCCATGTAATTCACTTTCCTCAGCTTTCCTTGGCTTAGGGGGAGATCGATGAGAGTTGGGTAGAAGGGAGAGCAGTAGGTAGGGAAACACATAAAAGTGAATATACTCAATCTGGGTTGAATCAAAACAAGTCGGTCCGGCTGCCCACTAGGGCTATAAAGGTTCACCAAACCCGCTGTAAAGGTTCACCAAACCCGCGGTTCGGTGGTACGTATTGCAGTTTTGGGGTTCGGTTAAGTTTCAGTACAGCGGGAAAATGAGACACCAACCATAATGTAGTTCATGTTTGTTTACTTAAGAGGTACAAAGTGTTGATATTCCTGATTCCATATATGATCATGATCCATATAATGCAGGGTGACAGCACAATCAGGAATAACAACACTGTATTTTCTTCAATGAAAAAACATGATTACTCATCCACAACACTAAAATAAAGTGCAATACGAGTGAAATCAAATCAAATTTGATTTGTCACATGCACCGAATACAACAGATGAGGACCTTACAGTGAAATGTTTACTTACAAGCCCTTAACCAACAATGCCGTTTCAAGAAAAATACCCCCCCAAAATAATCAATAAAATAAACAAATATTTAAAGAGCATTAGTAAAATAACTAGCTATGCACAGGGGGTATCGGTACAGAGTCAATGTGCGGAGGCACCGGTTAGTCGAGGTAATTGAAGTAATATGTACATGTAGGTAGTTATTAAAGTGACTATGCATAAATAATAACAGAGAGTAGCAGCAGCGTAAAAGAGGGGGGGAAGAAATGCAAATAGTCTTGGTAGCCATTTGATTAGATATTCAGGAGTCTTATGGGTTTGGGGTAAAGCTGTTTAGAAGCCTCTTGGTCCTGTCCAGGGACTGCGGTTGAAAATTAGCCGGCTGGTTAAACTGGCACTTTTACTGAAATGTTGATTAATGTGCACTGTCCCTGCAAAAATAAAATAAACTCAAACTCTAACCTAGACTTGGCGCTCCGGTACCGCTTGCCATGCGGTAGCAGAGAGAACAGTCTATGACTACGGTGGCTGGAGTCTGACAATTTTTAGGGCCTTCCTCTGACATAGCCTGGTATAGAGGTCCTGGATGGCAGGAAGCTTGGCCCTGGTGATGTACTGGGCCGTACGCACTACCCTCTGTAGTGCCTTGCGGTTGGAGGCCGAGCAGTTGCCATACCAGGCAGGGATGCAACCAGTCAGCATACTCTCGATGGTGCAGCTGTAGAACCTTTTGAGGATCTGAGGACCCAGGCCAAATCTTTTCAGTCTCCTGAGGGGGGAATAGGTTTTGTTGTGCCCTCTTCACAACTGTCTTGGTGTGCTTGGACCATGTTACCTTGTTGGTGATGTGAGCGCCAAGGAACTTGAAGTTCTCGACCTGCTCCACTGCAGCACAGTCGATGAGAATGGGGGCATGTCCTCACTCCTCCTTTTCCTGTAGTCCACAATCATGTTATGTCATCTGCAAACTTAATGATGGTGTTGGAGTGAACAGGGAGTTCAGGAGGGGACCGAGCATGCACCCCTGAGGGGCCCCTGTATTGAGGATCAGCGTGGCGGATGTGTTTTTACCTACCCTTACCACCTGGGTTCGCCCGTCAGGAAGTCCAGGATCCAGGTGCAGAGGGAGGTGTGGAGTCCCAGGGTCCTTAGCTTAGTGATGAGCTTTGAGGGCACTATAGTGTTGAACGCTGAGCTGTAGCCAATGAATTGCATTCTCACATAGGTGTTCCTTTTGTCCAGGTGAGAAAGGGCAGTGTAGAGTGCAATAGAGATTGTATCATCTGTGGATCTGTTGGGGAGGTATGCAAATTAGCGTGGGTCTAGGGTTTCTAGGATAAAGGTGTTGATGTGAGCCATGACCAGTCTTTCAAAGCACTTCATGGCTACAGACGTGAGTGCTACGGGTCGGTAGTCATTTAGGCAGGTTACCTAAGTATTCTTGGGCACCGGAACTATCGTGGTCTGCTTTAAACGTGTTGGTTTTACAGACTCAGACAGGGAGAGGTTGAAAATGTGAAGACACTTGCCAGTTGGTCAGCATATGCTCGGAGTTCACGTCCTGGTAATCCGTCTGGCCCTGTGGCCTTGTGAATGTTGACCTGTTTAAAGGTCTTACTCACATCGGCTGCAGAGAGTGTGATCACACAGTCGTCCGGAACAGCTGATACTCTCATGCATGTTTCAGTGTTACTTGCCTTGAAGCGAGCATAGAAGTGATTTAGCTCGTCTGGTAGGCTCGTTTCACTGGGCAACCCTCGGCTGTGCTTCCCTTTGTAGTCTGTAATAGTTTGCAAGACCTTCCACATCTGATGAGCATCAGAGCCGGTGTAATACGAGTTGATCTTAATCCTGTATTGACGCTTTGCCTGTTTGATAGTTCTAGATCCTCCAACTGGTGGACCGCGGACCAGATCCAGATATATATATTTTTCTCTCGTTCGGGCATTGACCCCTGGTATCATATAAACACACATAAGGCATGGAAGAATGCTTAGAACTGCAGGAAATTAGCTTTAAATCAGCAAAACAAATCTTTGCCCCATGCAAAGCGTGTAGAATTGCGTGAAATTTGCTTTAAAACGGCGAAATGTTCTCTCCGCCAACAAGAGGGGTGTGAACAGTTTGGGGTCACATGGGTTGCGAAGTGGGGGTTTGTTACTACTCCGATAAATGACATTATCCATCCAGACCTTTACCACCAGGAATTTGTGTAACCGGATCTTCTCAAGTAGTAGTTGAGTACACCTGCTGTAGATGTCCTGCACAACATTGGCCAACTTCGTATTTAGCTTGCTTATATAGAGAAACTGCATTCACCCACAACTATAATTTATTGAAGTGCTTTGGTAGTTGATGTATTGAGTTCTGTTCAGTGCACAGAGAAATCAAACGGAGGATAGAGTGAACCACTGTGACTCATGGTGCTAGGGGACTGCAGGTAGATACTCTGCAATTACCTGAACAGTGTCTGCTTGATGTAATCAAAGAGCAGCACACTGAGATATTTTCACCAAGAGCTTCTAGACTCAGGTGTGTTATGTGTTGGAGTGCCTTTAAAAAGACAGTCTTAGTCATCATAACCATACTAATCACTTCCTGCTAAGCTGAAGGAGACAGATCCACTGGATTATGGAGCTCATTGAGCTATATGCTTCCATACTGGATATTCATTGATACTCTCAGCCAATGAAAATGATCAAATAGACATTTCAATCAGATGTTTTTGAGGCATATGTTATTTGGGACATGGGGAAATGTGTGCTGTGTGATGACTTTCAGCACGCTCGATAAGATGATTATTGTTGTCTTGTTTGGAGTGTTGTATGAAGCTACACGCTTCTATGCTATTACTCTTTCTGTGAATAGTCTATGAGAGAGGCCTTCAATTAGTTGCTATGCAGAGTAAAAAAATGAAATAGCCTCAGCAAACAAAGAGGTCACAGCCACATATCCAAGCTTTTATGGGGTTACGAATGAGGCTGATTCAATTGCTATTTAACTCATTCAGTTGAAACCTTGCAGAGAACCCTTTGAGAGGTTTTGGGCCATGTGGCCAAAGTCTTGTGTAACCCCATGATAAGATGCATAATATAGGTAAGTTTATACTGACTGGCCATGGGGCCAAAGTCTTGTGTAACCCCATGATAAGATGCATAATATAGGTACATTTATACTGACTGGCCATGGGGCCAAAGTCTTGTGTAACCCCATGATACACTACATAGTATAGGTACATTTATACTGACTGGCCATGGGGCCAAAGTCTTGTGTAACCCCATGATACACTACATAGTATAGGTACATTTATACTGACTGGCCATGGGGCCAAAGTCTTGTGTAATCCCATGATACACTACATAGTATAGGTACATTTATACTGACTGGCCATGGGGCCAAAGTCTTGTGTAACCCCATGATACACTACATAGTATAGGTAAGTTTATACTGACTGGCCATGGGGCCAAAGTCTTGTGTAATCCCATGATACACTACATAGTATAGGTACATTTATACTGACTGGCCATGGGGCCAAAGTCTTGTGTAATCCCATGATACACTACATAGTATAGGACATACAGTCTTTTATACATAGTATAGGTACATTTATACTGACTGGACATGGGGCCAAAGTCTTGTGTAACCCCATGATACACTACATAGTATAGGTACATTTATACTGACTGGCCATGGGGCCAAAGTCTTGTGTAACCCCATGATACACTACATAGTATAGGTACATTTATACTGACTGGACATGGGGCCAAAGTCTTGTGTAACCCCATGATACACTACATAGTATAGGTACATTTATACTGACTGGACATGGGGCCAAAGTCTTGTGTAACCCCATGATACACTACATAGTATAGGTACATTTATACTGACTGGACATGGGGCCAAAGTCTTGTGTAATCCCATGATACACTACATAGTATAGGTACATTTATACTGACTGGACATGGGGCCAAAGTCTTGTGTAATCCCATGATACACTACATAGTATAGGTACATTTATATGACACATGGGGCCAAAGTCTTGTGTAATCCCATAGTATAGGTACATTTATACTGACTGGACATGGGGCCAAAGTCTTGTGTAATCCCATGATACACTACATAGTATAGGTACATTTATACTGACTGGACATGGGGCCAAAGTCTTGTGTAATCCCATGATACACTACATAGTATAGGTACATTTATACTGACTGTTTTCAGTGAGAACAGTACAGTTGATGGTAAAGAAATAGAGCAATAGGATGAAGGAGCTATTTGAGTTGCTCTGTCCCAAAACATCACTTTAGTAGTTTCTGACCTGGATGGTAATGGACAGTTTAGATTCCCTGCGTGAGGTCGTGAGATTGAAAATGAATTCATTGTCACCTGGGGACTAGAGCTAAGGGTCAGAGGCGATTTTGAAGTCGACATCAATTTCCGTTTTTGGGGTGAAAGTTCCGCCCTGAAGTTTGTGCCGGTCTAAAAATCTCCTCAAACTAATTTAACTAATTTAGGACACATTTAGAGCAAGGTCACATACACACATACAATATCTTATGGTGTGATTATTCTATCAACATGTGTATCAATAAAACATACTGTAAGTACTGTACAACCAAGATTGACAACATAACCCTGGAGAATATCTGTCAGCTTTGTTTCATCAACATGTCATCAATTACTTGACACACTTCTGTGTCAACAGCAAAAGGCCTAACTGCTATTTATACCTCTTCTCCCCTCTTCGTATCCTAAATGTGTCACCATGTTCTTAAAAAAAGGTACGAAAGTCCATTATGCTTCCTGTGAAGAAGATGTGTGTGGTACACTTTCCTAGCCTCCCCAAAGGCAGGACAATCTCATCGTGCCACTAGAAACACTCTCTTCAGAAGAGCACTCACCTACATTGGGAATAGCAGCAGTAGAGTGTGTGATGCATCTACAGTAAGTGTCCATGAGGACGTGTTAAAGAGTCTCAATAGGTTTGAGTCAGACTCATAATGGCCGTGCTTTCTTCTGACAAACTACATCATAACAACATTTTGCAAGATCTAAGGACGATGATACAAAAATTTGAAATAGGCTTAAGTGTTGTTACATTATGAAGGTGAGGAGCAAAACCATGACAAAATGTTACAACAACCATTACAAATAGTTGGATAATAGCCTCCATTATAGCTTGTCATCCAATTATTTTTTTTAAACACACAAAAAAACATTATGATGCACAGCAAACTCCAGACTATCTAGTAATAATATTGTTTTGTCTCTTATTAAGTCTTTTCAACCAAGAAGCTATTCCGCTGATAATGATGAGCCAAATGAACAAGATGTCTCTTTCAAGCTATCGAATCCCCAAAGCAATTTTTTCCTTCGCTAACACAATTAAAGATTAAATACAGACATGGCTGGCCTGAGACGTGCTGGGGAATAATGGTTTATTGGAGCTATTAGCGCGAGAGAGAGAGAGAGCGAAAGCACTAGAAAATATTACATCTAGGGATTCTGCAAATCCTACAACACAGTGCAGAAGGTGCGCCATTAGAGAGGCGGTCCTTCTGTAGCTCAGTTGGTAGAGCATGGCGCTTGTAACGCCAGGGTTGTGGGTTCGATTCTTGGGACCACCCATATGTAGAAAGTATGCACACATGACTGTAAGTCGCTTTGGATAAAAGCGTCTGCTAAATGGCATATATTATTATTATTATTATTATTATTATAGAGAGGTGAATTTCAGTCTCTTGGTTGTGTCCTGTTAGCAGAGTTGTGTACCCGGTAAGGTTGGAAGCTGTCACACATAGGTACAGCACTGCTGGTCAGCTAACTCAAATGTGATCTTCCTTTCAGTCAAAATGTGGACAAAAACACAGGATATGCTAATAGGTGACCGAGACCAATACCTTGAGTAGATGGAAGAATCAACTCAACTACAGCCAGAGACAGAACTAAACCATAGTCAGAGATAGTATAGTATACTAGCATAGTACAGAATCCTCAGCTAAGTAGCCTGGTCCCAGTACTTACACAAATCACCATGGAAACATTGGGTTCCTTTCCCATCAAAATGTGGACTGAGGAGGATGTTTTTCATTAAACACAGCATCTCCTTGGAAATCACCACCTTCCGGAGACACCTGAAACCCCACCTCTTTAAGGAATACCTAGGATAGGATAAGTATTCCCTCTCACCCCCCTTTAAGATTTAGATAAACTATTGTAAAGTGACTGTTCCACTGGATGTCATAAGGTGAATGCACCAATTTGTAAGTCGCTCTGGATAAGAGCGTCTGCTAAATGACTTAAATGTAGTTGTGAGTTTAAAACCACGAAGCACAAACTCTCCCCGCAGCAATTCATCTTCATAAAATAACTCAACATGCCTTTTAACAGTTACATATTGCAGAGTTGTGTTTATTCTATTTTCCTGATAGAGAGGAAGGGAAGCTAGTGGGCTTAACCTGGGTTGTATTGCTTAGGCACCTTATGGGGAAAAACAGACAAACAGGGAGGAACTGGCTGATCTTGATCTCGTAAAATAAGAAGTGCATGTTTTACTTTTCCAGAATGTGTTATTTTAAGAGGTGCATAGTTTCGCAACTCTGCACTACGGAATGTGCTTTTAGCAATCCAATTGTTTATCATGCCACTAACAGGTTAAGGTAATACATAAGGCTTATATAAGGGGATAGACTGTCCTGTCCTCTCTGTTGAGAGTGAGTGGCTGATAAAGAGAGTCTCCGGGTGGCCGCTGCAGTAGTAGCAGTAAGAGTGTATATTGGGGAATACCAGCCGACCCAAGGCATGTGTTGCCAGGCACTGCAGCGAAGGCTCGGGCTACTTAATTCTCTATTCATAACAAATCCAAAGCCCGGTGGGCTTCGCTGCTCACTAGAGAAGGCACCTTCCCCACAAGTAGGTCAACAGGCACTTAGCTGGACCTTAGAACAAACAACAGATGCCTCCATTCAACTGTGATTTCTCTAAAAGTGGGTGGGTGTGTGCGTGCACTAACATTTTCTTATATCTGGGAACCAGTGATGAATAAATACCGCTACAGTATTTTTCTTTGCTCTGCCATTGTCTGCCAAGGCAGGTGGGCCTGCCAAAAATACATGCGAAGCAGGAGTTAGCGTAACATGAGAGATGCTAATATGCAAAAACAGCTAAAATGTTAAATTGTGTAATCTAAAAGTGCTGAACGCTAACAGCTAACAGATCCATTTTCTGGGCCCACTGTAGCTCAGAGGAGAAAATTAGCACTGGCATCCAAACCCTTCCAGGCTATTTACAGTGCCTTGCAAAAGTATTCATCCCCCTGAGTGTTTTTCTTATTTTGTTGCATTACAACCTGTAATTTCACGTAATGGACATACACAAAATAGTCCAAATTGGTGAAGTGAAAAAAATGACTTGTTTAAAAAAATGATAAAAACCAAAAAAAACTGAAAAGTGGTCCGTGTATATGTATTCACCCCTTTGCTAGGAAGCCCCTAAATAAGATCTGGTGCAACCAATTACTTTCATAAGTCACATAATTAGTTAAATAAAGTCCACCTGTGTGCAATCTGTGTCACATGATATGACACATGATCTCAGTATATATACACACCTGTTCTGAAAGACCCCAGAATCTGCAACACCACATAGCAAGGGGCACCACCAAGCAAGCGGCACCATGAAGACCAAGGAGCTCTCCAAACAGGTCAGGGACAAGGTTGTGGGGAAGTACAGATCAGGGTTGGGTTATAAAAAAATATCACAAACTTTGAACATCCCACAGAGCACCATTAAATCCATTATTTAAAAATTTAAAGAATATGGCACCACAATAAACCTGCCAAGAGAGGGACGCCACCAAAACTCACAGACCAGGCAAGGAGGGCATTAATCAGAGAGGCAACAAAGAGACCAAAGAAAACCCTGAAGAAGCTATAAAGCTCCACAGCGGAGATTGGAGTATCTGTCCATAGGACTACAGTAAGTTATACACTCCACAGAGCTGGGCTTTACGGAATGAGTGGCCAGAAAAAAATTTGGGGTCCAAAAAAATAAGCTACACGTTTGGTGTTTGCCAAAAGGCATGTGGGAGACTCCCCAAACATATGGAAGAAGGTACTCTGGTCAGATGAAACTAAAATTGAGCTTTTTGGCCATAAGGAAAACACAATGTCTGGCGCAAACCCAACACCTCCCATCACCCCGAAAACACCATCCCCACAGTGAAGCATGGTGGTGGCAGCATCATGTTGTGGGGATGTTTTTCATTGGCAGGGACAGAAAAACTGGTCAGAACTGAAGGAATGATGGATGGCACTAAATACAGGGAAATTATTGAGGGAAACCTGTTTCAGCAAGACCTCCTTCAAGCAGGACAATGACCCGAAGCATACTGCTAAAGCAACATTTGAGTGGTTTAATGGGAAACATTTAAATATCTTGGAATGGCCTAGTCAAAGCCCAGACCTCAATCCATTTGAGAAACTGTGGTTTGACTTAAAGATTGCTGTACACCAGCGGAACCCATCCAACTTGAAGGAGCTGGAGCAGTTTTGTCTTGAAGAATGGGCAGAAATCCCAGTGGCTAGATGTGTCAAGCTTATAGAGACATATCCCAAGAGACTTGCAGCTGTAATTGCTGCAAAAGGTGGCTCTACAAAGTATTAACTTTGGGGGGTGAATAGTTATGCACGCTCAAGTCTTCTGTTTTTGTTTTATTTCTTGTTTGTTTCACAATAAAAAATATTTTCCATCTTCAAAGTGTTGTGTAAATCAAATGATTCAAACTCCCCAAAAATATTTTTTAATTCCAGGTTGTAAAGCAACAAAATAGCAAAAAAGGGGGGTGAATACTTTCGCAAGCTACTGTAATTGATTTCCAGAATTTAAATGATTGGAGCATAGCAAGATTTCAGACGTTATTCCACAGCTAAAACAGATATACAGGACATACTGGCTACGTGAATATTGTATCGAAGTCAAGGGGAATCTATTCCCAAGCAGACAGAAAGTGAGATGTGTAATTTGAAAAGGTTATTATATACACTGATAGCTTGCGGAATGCCTCATCCTTAAAATCAGGTGAGAAATTAAACTTACAAAGCTTAAGACATGGGAAGTCAAGTGATCATGTGTAGCTGTTTACATACCATCAGTGTCAGAGGCTGGCACTAAGACAGCATTGAATGAGCTGTATTCCGCCATAAGCAAAAACACTCACCCAGAGGAGGCGGTCCTAGTGGCCGGGGAGTTTAATGCAGGGAAACTTAAATCTGTTTTACCAAATTTCAATCAGCATGTTAAATGTTCAACCAGAGGGAAAAGAACTCTGGACCACCTTTACTCCACACAGAGATGTATATAAAGCTCTCCCTCGCCCTCCATTTGGCAAATCTGACCGTAATTCTATGCTGCTCATTCCTGCTTACAAACAAAAATTAAAGCAGGAAGCACCAGTGACTCTGTCTATAAAAAAGTGGTCAGATGAAACATATGATAAACTACGGGACTGTTTTGCTAGCACAGACTGGAATATTTCCGAGATTCTTCCGATGGCATTGAGGAGTACACCACATCAGTCACTGGCTTCATCAATAAGTGCATTGATGACGCCGTCCCCACAGTTACTGTACATACATTCCTCAACCAGAAACAATGGATTACAGGCAACATCCGCACTGAGCTAAAGGCTAGAGCTGCCGCTTTCAAGGAGCGGGACTCTAACACAGAAGCTTATAAGAAATCCCGCTATGCCCTCCGACGAACCATCAAACAAGCAAAGCGTCAATACAGGACTAAGATCGAATCGTACTACACCGGCTCCGATGCTCGTCGGATGTGGCAGAGCTTGCAAACCATTACAGACTACAAATGGAAGCACAGCTGACAGTTGCCCAGTGACACAAGCCTACCAGACGAGTTCAACTACGTCTATGCTCGCTTCGAGGCAAATAACACTGAAACATGCATTATAGCAGCAGCTGTTCTGGAAGACTGTGTGGTCATGCTCTCCGCAGCCGGTGTGAGTAAGACCTTTAAACAGGTCAACATCCACAAGGCCGCAGGGCCAGACGGATTATCAGGACGTGTACTTTCTTCACTGACATTTTTAACCTCTCCCTGTCCGAATCTGTAATACCAACATGTTTTAAGCAGACCACCATAATGGCTGTGCCCAAGAATACTAAGGTATCCTGCCTAAATGACTACCAACCCATAGCACTCATGCCTGTAGCCAGACTGCAGTCATGGCTCACATCAACACCATTATCCCAGAACCCCCCTCCAATTTGCATAACGCCCAACAGATCCACTGATGATGCAATCTCTATTGTACACTGCCCTTTCCCACCTGGACAAAAGAAACACGTATGTGAGAATGCTATTAATTGACTACAGCTCAGCGTTCAACACCATAGTGCCCTCGAAGCTAATCAATAAGGACCCTGGGACTAAACACCTCCCTCTGCAACTGGATCCTGGACTTCCTGACAGGCCGCCCCCCAGGTGGTAAGGGTAGGTAACAACACATCCACGACGCTGATCCTCAGGGGTGCATGCTCAGTGCCCTTCTGAACTCCCTGTTCACTCATAACTGCACGGCCAGGCACGACTCCAACACCATCTTTAAGTTTGCCGATGACACAACAGTGGTAGGCCTGATCACCAACAACTACGAGACAGCCTATAGGGAGGAGGTCAGAGACCTAACGTGACGTGCAAGGACAACAATCTCTCCCTCAACGTAATCAAGACAAAGGAGATGATTGTGGACTACAGGAAAAGGAGGAGCGAGGACATGCCCCCACTCTCATCGACTGTGCTGCAGTGGAGCAGGTTGAGAACTTAAAGTTCCTTGGCGTCCACCAACAAAGTAACATGGTCCAAACACACCAAGACAGTTGTGAAGAGGGCACAACGAAACCCATTCCCCCTCAGGAGACTGAAAATATTTGGCCTGGGTCCTCAGATCCTCAAAAGGTTCTACAGCTGCACCATCGAGAGCATCCTGACTGGTTGCATCCCTGCCTGGTATGGCAACTGCTCGGCCTCCGACCGCAAGACACTACAGAGGGTAGTGCGTACGGCCCAGTACATCACCAGGGCCAAGCTTCCTGCCATCCAGGACCTCTATACCAGGAAGGCCCTAAAAATGGTCCAAGACTCCAACCACCCTAGCCATAGACTGTTCTCTCTGCTACCGCACGGCAAGCGGTAACGGAGCACAAAGTCTAGGTCCAAGAGGCTTCTAAACAGCTTCTACCCTCAAGCCATAAGACTCCTGAACTCCTAATCAAATGGCTACCCAGACTATTTGCACATTTGATTTGATGATCATGCACTGTGTACATCCATCCATTTTGTGTATTGCTAGGCAGTTACATAAACAATGGATTTGTATTTTCTTATTGGTTTCTCACAATGCTTGCACTGAACATTTCTGCCCTGGAGCATGTATTGAACACAGAAATAAAAATAACCTATGCCTTTTCTTCCTCAGAAGATGTTGTACCCAGGATCCTTTTCTGCTGTTGCTTTTGCCATGAAAGGTGTGACGTCAAACAGACACATATCACTGCAATCAGCAGAACTAAGGCAGCGTCGCAGGGAGGCACACACAAGGGTATACTCATGGGTATTGGGTATCAGAACATCACATTTCTGCACATGCACATATTATATTGACTCATATTATATTGTAGCCTCAAGTTTCCTACTCTATTACCATATTATATTGTTTCCTACTCTATTCCCATATTATATTGACTGATTCCCATATTATATTGTTTCCTACTCTATTACCATATTAAGGCACTCTATTACCATATTATATTGTTTCCTACTCTATTCCCATATTATATTGTTTCCTACTCTATTCCCATATTATATTGTTTCCTACTCTATTCCCATATTATATTGTTTCCTACTCTATTACCATATTATATTGTTTCCTACTCTATTACCATATTATATTGTTTCCTACTCTATTCCCATATTATATTGTTTCCTACTCTATTCCCATATTATATTGTTTCCTACTCTATTCCCATATTATATTGTTTCTATCTATTCCCATATTATATTGTTTCCTACTCTATTACCATATTATATTGTTTCCTACTCTATTCCCATATTATATTGTTTCCTACTCTATTACCATATTATATTGTTTCCTACTCTATTCCCATATTATATTGTTTCCTACTCTATTCCCATATTATATTGTTTCCTACTCTATTCCCATATTATATCTACCATATTATATTGTTTCCTACTCTATTCCCATATTATATTGTTTCCTACTCTATTCCCATATTATATTGTTTCCTACTCTATTCCCATATTATATTGTTTCCTACTCTATTACCATATTATATTGTTTCTCTATTCCCATATTATATTGTTTCTATTATTCCCATATTATATTGTTTCCTACTCTATTCCCATATTATATTGTTTCCTACTCTATTCTATTCTATTCCCATATTATATTGTTTCCTACTATTCTATTCTCCATATTATATTGTTTCCTACTCTATTCCCATATTATATTGTTTCCTACTCTATTACCATATTATATTGTTTCCTACTCTATTCCCATATTATATTGTTTCCTACTCTATTCCCATATTATATTGTTTCCTACTCTATTCCCATATTATATTGTTTCCTACTCTATTCCCATATTATATTGTTTCCTACATATTATATTGTTTCTATTACCATATTATATTGTTTTACTCTATTCCCATATTATATTGTTTCCTACTCTACCATATTATATTGTTTCCTACTCTATTCCCATATTATATTCCCATATTATATTGTTTCCTACTCTATTCCCATATTATATTGTTTCCTACTCTATTCCCATATTATATTGTTTTCCTATTCCCTCTATTATTCCCATATTATATTGTTTACTCTATTCCCATATTATATTGTTTCTATTACCATATTATATTGTTTCCTACTCTATTACCATATTATATATTATATTTTCCTACTCTATTCCCATATTATATTGTTTCCTACTCTATTACCATATTATATTGTTTCCTACTCTATTACCATATTATATTGTTTCCTACTCTATTCCCATATTATATTGTTTCCTATTCCCTCTATTACCATATTATATTGTTTCTACTCTACATATTATATTGTTTCTATTCCCATATTATATTGTTTCCTACTCTATTCCCATATTATATTGTTTTATATTTGTTTCCTACTCTATTCCCATATTATATTGTTTCCTACTCTATTACCATATTATATTGTTTCCTACTCTATTACCATATTATATTGTTTCCTACTCTATTACCATATTATATTGTTTCTTACGGGCCCTGGTCAACAGTATTCCCATTACAAAGGGAATAGGTTCTCATTTGAGACGAAGCCAAGGACTCTTCCGTAACAGGGCGGTCCGGTCCTCTCATGCGGACTGAAACAGTTCAATAAGTCACAGCCATGTCTGCTTCGTGTCTGTCTTGACAGTGTGATGATGTCATCAGAGGACACACATATATCAATATCATATCAATATATCATATATCAAAATAGAGTCTTTAATAAGTCCCAGACAGATGTTTCCTACGTGTCCGTCTTTTTTCGACATGCCGGAGGACATACTCACGTGTGGCTGTGTTTTTGACACAGACATTGCGTGATCCCGCTCATCTAGTTGGAGACATTAATACAAGCTGGATGGACGATGATCATCGTCACTTCTGGTTTCGGCTCAATGTAAAAATGCAGTTGAAGAGTGAGTCTCTTATACGAAGGAGCGAAATAATGATATCTTCTCACGATGCCGAGCAACTGCCCCAAAAAACTGGACCGCTCACTTTTTCGTAAACGAGGCCGTGTATACCAGCTGTAGGGGTAGGCAGGGCTAGGCAGGGAGGGGACTACCATTGAGTTTAGCCCAAAAATAGAGCTCTGCTGGTGGGGAGGCAAGCCGTTGTCCTCCCCTGCCAGGACCCACGGACCTAGCTCACCTTCTGCCGGAGTATGAGAGACGTTGCGAGGTGTTGCTCACTGTACTACCACATGCTCAGTGCTGACCCTGATGAAGACAGCTTGGCTGTCGAAACGTTGGTAATTACATTTTAGCATCTGAGCTCCTAGAGTGTGCGGCTCCCTTTTATTTTCCAGTGCTGACCTAAAAACACACACTGTTCCTGGGCTGTTGCATCCTGGGCCGTTGCATCCTGGGCCGTACTCTCCCTCCTGTCTGGGACTCTCTATAAGAGATTGAGGTACTTCTGTATAGTAGGAGCCCAAGCTCTCTGGGGTCTCTGAAGCTAGCCTGTGACTATACCGCTGGGTATGCAGAGGTAACCTTACAGGTCCCAAAGCAAACAGGTTCTGTTTGTCCTAACAGGGCTCCTGTACGATTTACTCACACTCACAACAGTCACAGTGTGAGTCAGAATTGATTCTGTTCAGGTCCTGTGATATCTGAGAGAAACAGACAGAAGCAGCAGCTCACATAGGACTCTGCATGGTCCTGTGCTCTGTGATCCATGTAGTGGCAGAGACGTCCCTGGTTGCTTCTTCTGAGGTTTTCATAATGCGGCAGCCAGAACATAGAAACACATGTTGTTTTCCTACCCCTGTTTCACGGTGTACCGCAGTGTGTGTGTGTGTGTGTGTGTGTGTGTGTGTGTGTGTGTGTGTGTGTGTGTGTGTGTGTGTGTGTGTGTGTGTGTGTGTGTGTGTGTGTGTGTGTGTGTGTGTGTGTGTGTGTGTGTGTGTGTGTGTGTGTGTGTGTGTGTGTGTGTGTGTGTGTGTGTGTGTGTGTGTGTGTGCTCTTATGCACCACGGTGTGTGCGCATAGCCACAGGGAGATGTTTGGAGTTGGGGGTGCTGGGTAGAGGTTGAGCAGAGGTGTTTTTAGGATTTCCACACATAGGGGGGAACTGCATTTCATGCAACTCTACTTCATTTACATGATAGATGACATTAGCAAAATATTTTTTAATACTACACAAATGGCCAAAATGAGTGGCTACTCTGACAGTGAGAATATATTCTTCCTAATATTGTACATGCTGTGTGTTTTTACATTTGCCTGGGCTATTGTTTGAGTTCAAGACCAGGTCATTTTTATTGCAGCCACACTGACTCACCCAATGATGAAGATGAAGCCTAGGCTACTCACCGGTGATGGCCCATGCTCTCGTGCCGTTAGCCTACCACAAAATGATAAAGCTACTTTGAAAAACAGAACCGTAAACTCTTAATCGCTCAGAAGTTGTTGCAATCATTTGTTAGCTTCTACAGACAGATGAGTCTTAGTATGAGTCCTGGCTGCCAGTCTTGACTTGAATCAGAACTGCCATCTATGGATTCTATTTCTACAGTTGATTGCAGCTGTCAGTTAACCTTCTGCAAATTTCAAAATACAATTGTGAGAAAAACTTACAGGAAAGCAGATGCCTACACGGTATTTCTAATCAATTTTATGTTATTTTAATGGACAAAAGAAAATGTGTTTTTCTTTCAAAAACAAGGACATTTCTAAGTGACCCCAAACTTTTGAGCTTCGTGATATGATATCGTGAGGTCCCTGGCAAACCCAGCCCTAAAATATGCTAAAGATGTTTGAACGCAAAGTCAGCAACTGTGTTTTTGTACACGACCGAATCCACAGTGAATCTTTAGTCAACGTTTAAACTGCATTAGACTAATAACCACTAAATGTAAAACACAGTCATCACCACAGTCATAAAACCAGAGTCCTGGGGCCAGTGATTACTTCCGAGACCCAGATTAAGTGATCATTTCACAACACATTTTTTTAAATCAAATGTAGGACTAGAGCTTAATCACATTGGGACAAAGTGCCTGAATTTCGGTATTTTCTGTGTATTTCATTTGCTTCTACATCAGACTCTGAAGGGGTTAGCAAAATCACTTGTGCTTCCTACCACTTATAGTGGTTCTGACTAATTTCAGCAGGAATCAAACCGGTCTCTGAGCCAGTGATCATTTCAAAACAAAAGTTGAATCAATAGTTGGACTCTTGAGCTTAACACTACCACCTGTGCTTCCTATAGTGTCTCTGAGTCAATCCCAGCAGCTCCAGAAGCCCAACTGTCAGCCATAGATCTGAGCTGAATCTTAATACCCACTGGGCACAGATTCCACGATGGTTCAACATAATTTCACTGAAATGTGGAAACAACGTCGATTCAACCAGTGTGTGCCCAGTGGGTAGCGACATGCTCTGTGGCAAAGAATCCAGAGTGGCTCCATTCATGGATGTAGTAGAGAGATAAGGAAAGAGGCATTGACAGAACAGAATTTGGTCCCCTGTGATGGTTTCAGTTCTTGGATCTTTTTCCTTCCCCACACACACTGAATGGGATGTGAGTGTGCGAACTATATGGAGTCTCAAAAGACTGTGTGTGTGTGTGTGTGTGTGTGTGTGTGTGTGTGTGTGTGTGTGTGTGTGTGTGTGTGTGTGTGTGTGTGTGTGTGTGTGTGTGTGTGTGTGTGTGTGTGTGTGTGTGTGTGTGTGTGTGTGTGTGTGTGTGTGTGTGTGTGTGTGTGTACAAAAACTTTCTTTGGATATGTTCCACAGACACCCCACAGAAGCACATGCTGTAAGCCGGCAGCTCAGCGGTTCTCTGTGCTGTACGAGATGACATCTGTCCCGCTGCGCGTGCGGATGAGACGAGCCAATATTGACACAGCCGGCTGTTTTCACGTTTACAGAAGAGCCCCACCGCCTCCTGTCGTTCTTTTGCAGAGTTTGGACGGCGTGAGCGGATTCAGATGGAAGGCGTAGCGCAACCGTGTCATCAGCACGATCTGAAGCTTCATAGACAGGGAAGGAAAGTAATGGGTCTAGCAGGGTTGAGGTCAATTCCAATTGAAGTAAGTCAATTCATGAGGTAAACTGAAATTCTAATTACAATTATTATTTTCCTCATTGACATGAATTCCGTTTACTTCCTGAATTGAAATGGAGTTGACCCCCAACCCCTGGTCTCTATCCAGGTCCCTGGTGTGTTCTTCCCTCACCTAACAACCCAACTTTGTTTCCAACTTTCTGTCCCAACTTCATGTTCTGTTCCGGTTAAGGGGGGATTAAGAACTCAACAGAGCGGACAGGGCGGCATGGCAGCATGGATGGCAGGAGTTGAAAAGAAAGGGAAGAGGTCAGCAGGAACAGAGCTGGGGGGGGGCAAGGAAAGAGGGAGGGGGTCTGAAATGCTTGCCCTGCAGTAAAGGGGCTGACTCGCTCCTATTCTTTTAGCCGCGGAGAGCTGCTGCTAATTCGGGTCTATTCAGTGCAGGATTACGGTAATGTGGCCGTCTGGATGATGAAAGGGGAAACGAAAGGCATTCTATACCCTTTCCTCCCTCCCTTACTCCCTCCCTTACTCCCTCCCTCTCTTACTCCGTCTGTCCTCATACTTGTAGACCATCCATCCCTGTCTCTCTGCTTCTGTCCCCCCTCTCTATCAGTTATGACAACATTGCCCACTCTATGTCACCCCTCTCTATCAGTTATGACAGCATTGCCCACTCTATGTCACCCCTCTCTATCAGTTATGACAGCATTGCCCACTCTATGTCACCCCTCTCTATCAGTTATGACAGCATTGCCCACTCTGTCACCTCTCTCTATCAGTTATGACAGCATTGCCCACTCTGTCACCTCTCTCTATCAGTTATGACAGCATTGCCCACTCTGTTACCTTTATCAGTTATGACAGCATTGCCCACTCTATGTTACCTTTATCAGTTATGACAGCATTGCTCACTCTGTCACCTCTCTCTATCAGTTATGACAGCATTGCCCACTCTATGCCACCCCTCTCTATCAGTTATGACAGCATTGCCCACTCTGTCATCTCTCCCTATCAGTTATGACAGCATTGCCCACTCTATGTCACCCCTCTCTATCAGTTATGATGGCATTGCCCACTCTATGTCACCCCTCTCTATCAGTTATGACAGCATTGCCCACTCTATGTCACCCCTCTCTATCAGTTATGACAGCATTGCCCACTCTATGTAACCCCTCTCTATCAGTTATTATGGCATTGCCCACTCTATGTAACCCCTCTCTATCAGTTATGATGGCATTGCCCACTCTATGTAACCCCTCTCTATCAGTTATGATGGCATTGCCCACTCTATGTTACCTTTATCAGTTATGACAGCATTGCCCACTCTATGTAACCCCTCTCTATCAGTTATGATGGCATTGCCCACTCTGTTACCTTTATCAGTTATGACAGCATTGCCCACTCTATGTAACCCCTCTCTATCAGTTATGATGGCATTGCCCACTCTATGTTACCTTTATCAGTTATGACAGCATTGCCCACTCTATGTCACCCCTCTCTATCAGTTATGACAGCATTGCCCACTCTATGTTACCTTTATCAGTTATGACAGCATTGCCCACTCTGTCACCTCTCTCTATCAGTTATGACAGCATTGCCCACTCTGTCACCTCTCTCTATCAGTTATGACAGCATTGCCCACTCTATGTCACCCCTCTCTATCAGTTATGATGGCATTGCCCACTCTATGCTACCTTTATCAGTTATGACAGCATTGCCCACTCTGTCACCTCTCTCTATCAGTTATGACAGCATTGCCCACTCTGTTACCTTTATCAGTTATGACAGCATTGCCCACTCTGTCACCTCTCTCTATCAGTTATGACAGCATTGCCCACTCTGTCACCACTCTCTATCAGTTATGACAGCATTGCCCACTCTGTTACCTCTCTCTATCAGTTATGACAGCATTGCCCACTCTGTTACATCTCTCTATCAGTTATGACAGCATTGCCCACTCTGTTACCTCTCTCTATCAGTTATGACAACATTTCCCACTCTGTCACCTCTCTCTATCAGTTATGACAGCATTGCCTACTCTGCTACCTTTATCAGTTATGACAGCATTGCCCACTCTATGTTACCTTTATCAGTTATGACAGCATTGCCCACTCTATGTTACCTTTATCAGTTATGACAGCATTGCCCACTCTATGTTACCTTTATCAGTTATGACAGCATTGCTCACTCTATGTTACCTTTATCAGTTATGACAGCATTGCCCACTTTATGTTACCTTTATCAGTTATGACAGCATTGCCCACTCTATGTTACCTTTATCAGTTATGACAGCATTGCCCACTCTATGTTACCTTTATCAGTTATGACAGCATTGCTCACTCTGTCACCTCTCTCTATCAGTTATGACAGCATTGCCCACTCTGTTACCTTTATCAGTTATGACAGCATTGCCCACTCTATGTTACCTTTATCAGTTATGACAGCATGGCCCACACTGTCACCTCTCTCTATCAGTTATGACAGCATTGCCCACTCTATGTCACCCCTCTCTATCAGTTATGACAGCATTGCCCACTCTATGTCACCTCTCTCTATCAGTTATGACAGCATTGCCCACTCTGTCACCTCTCTCTATCAGTTATGACAGCATTGCCCACTCTGTCACCTCTCTCTATCAGTTATGATGGCATTGCCCACTCTGTTACCTTGATCAGTTATGACAGCATTGCCCACTCTATGTCACCCCTCTCTATCAGTTATGATGGCATTGCCCACTCTATGTCACCCCTCTCTATCAGTTATGATGGCATTGCCCACTCTATGTTACCTTTATCAGTTATGACAGCATTGCCCACTCTATGTCACCCCTCTCTATCAGTTATGATGGCATTGCCCACTCTATGTTACCTTTATCAGTTATGACAGCATTGCCCACTCTGTCACCTCTCTCTATCAGTTATGACAGCATTGCCCACTCTATGTCACCCCTCTCTATCAGTTATGACAGCATTGCCCACTCTATGTTAACTTTATCAGTTATGACAGCATTTCCCACTCTATGTCACCCCTCTCTATCAGTTATGATGGCATTGCCCACTCTATGTTACCTTTATCAGTTATGACAGCATTGCCCACTCTATGCCACCCCTCTCTATCAGTTATGACAGCATTGCCCACTCTGTCACCTCTCTCTATCAGTTATGACAGCATTGCCCACTCTATGTCACCCCTCTCTATCAGTTATGATGGCATTGCCCACTCTGTTACCTTTATCAGTTATGACAGCATTGCCCACTCTATGTAACCCCTCTCTATCAGTTATGATGGCATTGCCCACTCTATGTTACCTTTATCAGTTATGACAGCATTGCCCACTCTATGTCACCCCTCTCTATCAGTTATGACAGCATTGCCCACTCTATGTTACCTTTATCAGTTATGACAGCATTGCCCACTCTGTCACCTCTCTCTATCAGTTATGACAGCATTGCCCACTCTGTCACCTCTCTCTATCAGTTATGACAGCATTGCCCACTCTATGTCACCCCTCTCTATCAGTTATGATGGCATTGCCCACTCTATGCTACCTTTATCAGTTATGACAGCATTGCCCACTCTGTCACCTCTCTCTATCAGTTATGACAGCATTGCCCACTCTGTTACCTTTATCAGTTATGACAGCATTGCCCACTCTGTCACCTCTCTCTATCAGTTATGACAGCATTGCCCACTCTGTCACCTCTCTCTATCAGTTATGACAGCATTGCCCACTCTGTTACCTCTCTCTATCAGTTATGACAGCATTGCCCACTCTGTTACATCTCTCTATCAGTTATGACAGCATTGCCCACTCTGTTACCTCTCTCTATCAGTTATGACAACATTGCCCACTCTGTCACCTCTCTCTATCAGTTATGACAGCATTGCCCACTCTGTTTTTCTCTCTCTATCAGTTATGACAGCATTGCCCACTCTGCTACCTTTATCAGTTATGACAGCATTGCCCACTCTATGTTACCTTTATCAGTTATGACAGCATTGCCCACTCTATGTTACCTTTATCAGTTATGACAGCATTGCCCAATCTGTCACCTCTCTCTATCAGTTATGACAACATTGCCCACTCTGTCACCTCTCTCTATCAGTTATGACAGCATTGCCCACTCTATGCCACCCCTCTCTATCAGTTATGACAGCATTGCCCACTCTGTCACCTCTCTCTATCAGTTATGACAGCATTGCCCACTCTGTCACCCCTCTCTATCAGTTATGACAGCATTGCCCACTCTGTCACCTCTCTCTATCAGTTATGACAGCATTGCCCCCTCTGTCACCTCTCTCTATCAGTTATGACAGCATTGCCCACTCTGTTACCTTTATCAGTTATGACAGCATTGCCTACTCTATGTTACCTTTATCAGTTATGACAGCATTGCTCACTCTATGTTACCTTTATCAGTTATGACAGCATTGCCCACTTTATGTTACCTTTATCAGTTATGACAGCATTGCCCACTCTATGTTACCTTTATCAGTTATGACAGCATTGCCCACTCTATGTTACCTTTATCAGTTATGACAGCATTGCTCACTCTATGTTACCTTTATCAGTTATGACAGCATTGCCCACTCTGTTACCTTTATCAGTTATGACAGCATTGCCCACTCTATGTTACCTTTATCAGTTATGACAGCATGGCCCACTCTGTCACCTCTCTCTATCAGTTATGACAGCATTGCCCACTCTATGTCACCCCTCTCTATCAGTTATGACAGCATTGCCCACTCTATGTCACCTCTCTCTATCAGTTATGACAGCATTGCCCACTCTGTCACCTCTCTCTATCAGTTATGACAGCATTGCCCACTCTGTCACCTCTCTCTATCAGTTATGATGGCATTGCCCACTCTGTTACCTTGATCAGTTATGACAGCATTGCCCACTCTGTCACCTCTCTCTATCAGTTATGACAGCATTGCCCACTCTGTCACCTCTCTCTATCAGTTATGATGGCATTGCCCACTCTATTTTACCTTTATCAGTTATGCCAGCATTGGCCACTCTGTCACCTCTCTCTATCAGTTATGACAGCATTGCCCACTCTGTTACCTTGATCAGTTATGACAGCATTGCCCACTCTATGTCACCCCTCTCTATCAGTTATGATGGCATTGCCCACTCTATGTTACCTTTATCAGTTATGACAGCATTGCCCACTCTATGTCACTCCTCTCTATCAGTTATGATGGCATTGCCCACTCTATGTTACCTTTATCAGTTATGACAGCATTGCCCACTCTGTCACCTCTCTCTATCAGTTATGACAGCATTGCCCACTCTGTCACCCCTCTCTATCAGTTATGACGGCATTGCCCACTCTATTTTACCTTTATCAGTTATGCCAGCATTGCCCACTCTGTCACCTCTCTCTATCAGTTATGACAGCATTGCCCACTCTATGTCACCCCTCTCTATCAGTTATGACAGCATTGCCCACTCTATGTTAACTTTATCAGTTATGACAGCATTTCCCACTCTATGTCACCCCTCTCTATCAGTTATGATGGCATTGCCCACTCTATGTTACCTTTATCAGTTATGACAGCATTGCCCACTCTATGTCACCCCTCTCTATCAGTTATGATGGCATTGCCCACTCTATGTTACCTTTATCAGTTATGACAGCATTGCCCACTCTGTCACCTCTCTCTATCAGTTATGACAGCACTGCCCACTCTATGTCACCCCTCTCTATCAGTTATGACAGCATTGCCCACTCTGTCACCTCTCTCTATCAGTTATGATGGCATTGCCCAAACTATGTTACCTTTATCAGTTATGACAGCATTGCCCACTCTGTCACCTCTCTCTATCAGTTATGACAGCATTGCCCACTCTGTCACCTCTCTCTATCAGTTATGACAGCATTGGCAAACAGGGGCCTAAAAACTAGAGCAGGGACAATACCAGTATACTCGTCAGTATCGTGGCAAGGAAACAAAACACAAAGCGTATTTCACTTCTTTAAGGGAACAGTCCTAATGTTGAAAACAGACATCATTATGTTGTCATCCAGAGCCACATGTATTTCTTTTACAAGCTATAGTACACAATATTTTACATACAGCTGGTTTTTAAAGGACCAAGGAGTTTGGACTGCTTCGTGTTTTCATTTTTTCCATGTAAAAAAATGGCGCTCTTGCCCTACTAAAAACACAGTGAAATTTGCCAACTAAGCATTCTAACACTGATCCTAGACCTGTCCAAAGAGTGCTGGAACTGGGTGTATACTCTCCGATGGCATGGGGCGTAGCCAAACTCTCTGCCCTCTAGCAGTTTCTATGGAGAAGCTCGCTGAACCAACATGCACAGATGCACGCAACGCAACCCAACCCAACCCAACGCAACCCAACGCAACGCAACCCAACCCAACGCAACCCAACCCAACGCAACCCAACGCAACGCAACCAACGCAACGCAACGCAACCCAACCCAACGCAACCCAACCCAACGCAACGCAACCCAACGCAACGCAACCCAACCCAACGCAACGCAACCCAACGCAACGCAACCCAACACAACGCAACCCAACGCAACGCAACCCAACGCAACCCAACGCAACGCAACGCAACCCAACCCAACGCAACACAACCCAACGCAACGCAACCCAACGCAACGCAACCCAACGCAACGCACACACGCACACACGCACAAAGACTGAAAATAAGAGGCCACAGAACAGAGCTCTTGGCAGCTCCTTCAGAGCCAAATCTGACTTGGCAAAGACCAGAGAGGGGTGAGAGGAAGAGAGGAGAGAGGAAGAGAGGGGTGAGAGGAGGAGAGGACAGCAGTCTCTCATTTGCACACTGGCTATGTTCACAGGCAAATATTAATTTCAGAAATAAATTATCCGACCTAAGCTAAGAGAGGAAAGAGGAAGGAGAGAAAATCTATTATTTTGTGAAGAGGAACGGGTCATAGGGGTCAGCGGTTTTTCATTTTAGTAAAAAGTGATGCTCTAAGATAAAACCACATTCCACAAGAGTGCCCATGTGTAAGAGATCTCCTACAAAGCCCCCTTCAGTGCAAATTCCTTTTTAACATGAAATGTGGAGGATTTGTTTTCTCACTCTGTCTTTCTCTCTCTCTAAAAGGTTACAAAGGACAACATCCATTCAAAATCCTCATATCACTTTCACATCAAATTGGGTTATAAAATCTGGTCTAGGTTGGTTTTATGGTGCGATTTCAACATGGGCCTCTTTGTAGAATGAAACCTTTGAGTATCCTTGTCGCCACATTGTCTGTCTACCAGACCAGAGTTCAAAGGGTTAAGTGGCAATCTCACCAAGTAAAAGAAATCACAACCGTACATTAAAATTGACCAGGAAAGAGGACACTGGAAGGGCCAAACATCCAGTTAAACTGAACAGGAGACAAGAGTACGAACTACGAAGTAAACAAAATCCACTTATAAGACAGAGAAACAGAAGAAAAAAAACAGACAAGAGACGGTGAACCAAAACACACCTGTTGCGGTGTTACAAAACAGGCTCCTGTTCCTCTGTGAAGTGGAACGCAGCCAAAAACAAACTCAGGACCGTGACCTTTCTGCCCCTCAGGGTTCAAAAATAACATTTGCTGAAGGTAGGTAAACAAAAAGGGACGCTAGTCCGGTCAGGTGCTCGGTCAGAGGAGGGGAGAACAGAATGCAAATATTCTTGTCAGGCCGCAAGCCAAAGGGTGTGGAAGAGAACGTCTGTGTTCCTCGGAACAGGTAAAACTACATTATAGCCACCACTCCAGTTATACAGCTTCAGAGTGCCAGGAAGGTATTAACTTATATGGGAGCGATGACAATAAAGATGGGTGTGGGATATGATGACACAAGACAATGGGCCAAAAGGCCAGACATTGCGAACTTGTATTATTGGCAAACAAAAGGCACCACTGTATTCAGTGGTATTATTTCACACGAGCAGAACAGGTTGGCATTACACACAGAGACTACAGCGACAAAGAGAGGCAATACGAGCGTGAAATAGTGCGGTAAGGAGAATGACAAGTCCTCAAGGCCTGTAGAGTACAGTTGAAGTGGTGGGTTTCTGTGGACAAGTCTCACACAATAAAGTCACAGACTTCTCCATTGAAGACTTTCTTCCTATGTAGTGCACTACCTTTGACCAAGTAGTACCAGCACATTAGTGAGAGTGAACTTTAAATCGGAACAATGTCCTCGCGGTCTGGTAAGCCAGGCTAAATGAGGAACACAACAGCATCGTACAGAACAGTCCCAGCAGTGGGAGCAGTGGCCTCAGAGACGAACAGGAGGTCAACCTCATCCATGGGGACCATTATTACCTTCAGCCCAGGGAAGCTCACTGCTTACAAATCCATCCAGCTTTACTCAAATTATGTTTCAAATCAAAATAATCGGTATGCATTTACACAGGCATTTTGCTCATATTACTCTCCTATGTGTGTGTGTGTGTGTGTGTGTGTGTGTGTGTGTGTGTGTGTGTGTGTGTGTGTGTGTGTGTGTGTGTGTGTGTGTGTGTGTGTGTGTGTGTGTGTGTGTGTGTGTGTGTGTGTGTGTGTGTGTGTGTGTGTGTGTGTGTGTGTGTGTGTGTGTGTGTGTGTGTGCGCATTTGCCTTTTAACTCTAATAAAACAGTCAAGGAGAAATCCGCCTGGCACATAAGGAGATATATTTTTGAATATGATAAATTAGGAGGAGAATGAAATGATAGTGTATAGCTCTTTAACATTCAAACCATGTGTTGGTGTTCATCAAAGACTTGAGTGGTGCTTCTCTCCCTGGCTGAGCCCAGCTCTGATTTTACACCCAGAGAGAAAGAGTGGTCACTTCTTCCACACTAACCCAACTCAACCTTCCACCAACAACAATTAAATACACACCAGACACACCCTCAACTTACTAATGAGCGTTCTTTTTCCCTCTCAAAGGAGACAAATGTGTTGATGCAGCTGAATATTTTTAATATTCCTGAACTATTTAGGGGGTCTGGGCGTCTTTTAAAATATTCATGGATTTAATCAAATGTTAGCTAAGTAAAGTATTAAATATTTCAGGCAGGTGTGTGTGTGATCCATTAAAGGCCTTTAAAATGGCAATCCATGGCAGTCAGCCGTCTCTGCACCTCTGAGGTACCCTACCTGTGTGTGTGTGTGTGTGTGTGTGTGTGTGTGTGTGTGTGTGTGTGTGTGTGTGTGTGTGTGTGTGTGTGTGTGTGTGTGTGTGTGTGTGTGTGTGTGTGTGTGTGTGTGTGTGTGTGTGTGTGTGTGTGTGTGTGTGTGTGTAAGATGGGTGGGCTGTGAAAGTGGAGAAGTGGGACAGTCACATTACTTATCCCCCCAGAGGATAGAGACATAGTAAAAAGAAAAAGTAAGAAATACAAAGAGAGAGAGAGAGAAGTAGTATGTATAAATATGAGTGTGTTTGGAAGCCATATGTAATCTGTCTGTGTTTGTGTGTTATGTGTGAGAGGAACTGAGGCTGAGTGCCCTTAGAAAGCCCATTGTGAAAGCCCCCCCCCCCTCCTCTCTCAGCAGCGGCGGCCAACGCTCTTCCTCCTAATTTGAGCTTCTCTCCTGATCCCCAGGGAGATTTCATTTCATTAGCCCCCTGTGGTGCTTCAGTCACGGGCAATACTCTGAGAGGCCTAGCTACCCCACAGCGAGCCTGGATGTCCACGGTCAGATAGGGGGTCCCTGGATAGGGTCCCTGAGCTAGAGCGCTGTCTCTGGAGGCTCTGTGGAAGACCCAGGGCACTTTGGGATGATAATAGACTCAGGGTTGACTCCTGGTGGGGAGGCTGGGTCCTGACTCTGCACCATGTTGTGAATGTGGCTCTCTGATGCCCCTGTGGGAGCGGTAATTGGCTTGGGCAGCAAGCAGACGCATGCACACACAAACACTCTTCCTCCTCCTTTATCTTCATCACTCTGTGGCACGAGGACGACGATAGACTCCTTCTCTCACCCCATTATGACCTCACAGATGATGTCCAACAACGCTTCCACAGCCAAACCACTCAGTATCATTCTCTTAGTATCTATCTCCATCTTTGACCATCAAATAATTACTGAAGGAAGAAAAGCAGGCAAACCGGAGGAGGTTTACAGGGTATCGTCTTTTGCAAAGTAAGGCCAAGTGGAAGACAAATAACACCTCGGTCTCCAAAAAGGCTTCGAGCTCTTTCAGAAGCGCTAACTGATCAGACAAACCTAGACAGAGGAGCGTTGATACCTAGATGGCCCAATTCAGCAGGTTTGACAAAAGAACACAAAGCAGCTATCTGCTCAGTTAGGTGAATCCCTGAAGCTGAGAGCTGCTGGTGTCAACACCTTTCTATTTGTCTCTCTCGATACCATGCCACTACAAAAGCCCACCGGAAACTTTTTCTTTCTTTTATCCCTCAGAAGCATTTTGAAATGAGTCAGGGGAGGAGGGGGGCAGGGAGAGGGGACGCAAATTGGCCCTGCTCAATCATTTATCTTTCAATAGCTGAATAGTAGATGGAGCCACGTTAGGAGGAAGGAGGCTTTAAAAAGACAGGGAAAGGGATCAGGGTGAATAATGGATGAAGAATCCAACGTTGAGAAAAGGAAAAAGGAGGCATGTCGAGAAATATTTCATAAAGCTGAGATTTTTTGTTTGTGCGTTTTAAATCCTATTAGGAGGTGAGGTAGTGTGTGTGTGTGTGTGTGTGTGTGTGTGTGTGTGTGTGTGTGTGTGTGTGTGTGTGTGTGTGTGTGTGTGTGTGTGTGTGTGTGTGTGTGTGTGTGTGTGTGTGTGTGTGTGTGTGTGTGTGTGTGTGTGTGTGTGTGGTGGTGGGATTAGTTCCCCACCGGCCCCAGATTCCCTTCATTCGGGGCCACATGTTTTCAGTGATAAAAATATACACCACAGCGCCACTACTACAATGCCCCTCTCCACTGTGTTCTTCTTTATACAGTAGTGTAGCAAAAAAATGGGTATTAGTGGTGATATTGATGTTATGGTATCTGTTCCATGACAGGAAGCAGCAAATAAGGAGTTTTGCTTCAATTTCCTTCCTCTCCAGCTGCTCAATTTCACACAAAATAGACATATGTGAAGGGAAAAGGAGATGGAAGCCCATCATGCAGTCAAACAGACAGGGGAAAATCCACCAACAAACGTCTCGCCCCATCTCCTTTTCTCCCTCCCTCCCTCTCCCCCACTCTCTCTCTCTATGCCGTGTGGAATTTGAAGCATCTGAGAAATGTCACTGGTGTTCTAATGGGATTGTGGCTGGGCTTCGGCGGGGCTGGCGGGAGAGGTGTCGTTTGAAGTCACCTGTGAGAGAGGTTGAGCAGGGATCGCCGGGGCAGAAGGAGAAAGGGTCTGTGGCCATCTGCCCCTTCAGCCCTGATCTTAACACTCGGCTGTAGCTGAAGTCTGGCAACGGCTTAGACAGATCATCACTGACAAGTAGACCGGACAGACATATGGAGAGGTGTGTCAGAGGAGAATGAGAGAGAGAGAGAGAGAGAGAGAGAGAGAGAGAGAGAGAGAGAGAGAGAGAGAGAGAGAGAGAGAGAGAGAGAGAGAGAGAGAGAGAGAGAGAGAGAGAGAGAGAGAGAGAGAGAGAAGCAGAGTTGAGACGGTGAGCATGGGAGAAAAAGGGAGAGAGTGAGAGAGGGAGCAAAGGAAAGATAAGCAACCTGTGAACCCCAATGTCTAATCAATGTACGACACTAATGCGCCAACAGAGAAGAGAGGAAAGCTGACTTCATTTAGCTCCAGAGCAGTAGAGGGAACGCAGAGATGTCCAATGGTAGACCCATTCTCTCTATATGATGGACTGCCAGTGTCAAGTCTGATGGCACAACTGAATGAGGAGTATCAGAGCTTGAACATCCCCATGGGCAACACTGACAGGAGACATCCGATACAGCATCCATCAACCCCGACCTGTCTACCTGTCATCGACGTCTGATCTGTACCATAAACAAACACATTTCTCTGGAGAACAGGGCCTCTTAACCCTCACATCCGTAGATGTTAAAACACACAATTTCCATGTCTGTCAATAATGTGTTCTATCGCCACAATGTCCAGAGACCAAATGTCTAAGCAGTTTACTTCCATCCATCCAGGCTGGTTTTTTCTTCTTTTTTTTCCCCTCCATCCACTCACCCTGTCAACTCTCTCCGGGCGCAGAGTGAGAAGCCAGCTATTATCGGCGTTTAAAATGGATTAACGCAGAGATAATGCCTCTGTGAGTTAGCAGCGGTGTTGGGATGCTAGGCATCGTTTACCACTACCGTCCGAAGGGGTGAGACGGATAGAGAGAGAGAGAGGGTAAGATGGATCGGCTTTTAAACCTGGACTCACTTCTACATTAATGTGGATGTTACCACGATTACGGACAGTCCTGAATGAATCATGAATAATGATGAGTGAGAAAGTTAGAAGCATAAATATCATACCCCCCCCAAAAATGGTTAGCATGTCTTGGGGGGTATTTTATTTTATTTGACCTTTATTTAACAAGGCAAGTTAGTTAAGAACCAATTCTTATTTTCAATGGCGGCCTTGTTCAGGGGGTAGGATATTTGTGCGCCCAACTTTCTCACTCATCATGATTCACGGTTCATTCAGGACTATCCGTAATCGTGGTAACATCCACATTAATGTAGAAGTGTCCAGAAACATATTCTATTCTCATTTACAATAAAAGTGACTCCAAAGATGACACAATACATTATTGACCATTCATTTCTATTGGGCACAAAATAATCTGAAACACAACCAAAACAAATGCATCCCAGAAATGTGTAGTCACTACCTTGATGTAGTCACTGTGTCATAGAAATATGGGACCAAATACTTTTTACTACTTCAATACACATACACAATTTGTCCCAATACTTTTGGTTCCCTAAAATGTGGGGACTTCGTACAAAAGTGCTGTAATTTCCAAACAGTTCACCTGATATGGATGACAATACCCCTCAAATGAAAGCTGATAGTCTCCACTTTAACCTCATAGTCATTGTATCATTTCAAATCCAAAGTGCTGGAGTACAGAGCCAAAACAAAAGATGTGTCACTCTCCTAATATTTTTGGAGCTCACTGTATAAGAGAAGTACCATTCACTCAGTGAACGAGGCAGGCAGGATCAGAATGTGTCTCCTCAGGTTTCTGGCAGGTCAGCAGATTGATCTGGGTCTTCTTTGCTCTCACTTGAAACGCCCGTTTCACAGGCTCTGACGACGGAGGTGTCACCCTGTCCTGCTCTCACTCTCTCTCAGCCCATCAATCCATACACCCATCCATCTATCAATCTGTTCTGTCCATTTGCTACCTGTGTGTACGCTGTACGCCGCAATGCCCGCCATCAGTACTCTAACACCAGTCAATGGAGAGAGAGAGAGTAGGACGGAGGAGGAGAGGAGAGTAGAGGAGACGAGGGAGGTGAGAAAGATGGAGCTACAACCAAACGCAGAGAATTCATTTAATTACAGAAAATAATGGAAATGGATCACACATTCTTACATACACACGGCGTTCTCTGAAATACCTCCTTCTTTCTCGGGCCGAGGCGTCGGCGGCAAAGCGGCTTTACGGAGCCGTGATTCAGCGGCGGCTAATGACAACCAGAGCCCTGAGCTGTTGACGTGGCATAAAGGGCCACCTCTGTAGCGTAGCCGCAGAGAAAGACATTAGCTGTTAGGAGGCGTCGCGATGGCAGTCAATGAGAATAAGGACTTCATTGGCTAATAATAGCGGCCGGAGATGAGCAAAAGCCAAAGGGGATACGGTTGAAGCTCAACGAAGCGAGGCATCATTGTGACCATCGGCACACCCTAAAGGGGCAATGTGTGTTTACATTCAAATGATATTAGAGATCACATCCACATTATAAGTCATAGAATGCCGTGCTCTCTCTGCCAATGCGGTACACCCTCCCCTGATCCCTTCCCCTCTGCAGCAGCAGACAGAGGAGAGAGGAGAGGGGTGGAAAGAGAGAGAATGAGAGGGGGCATCACACAGCAGGCTGCCACTTCAACAACCTCTCCTGCTACACACAAACACACACACACACACACACACACACACACACACACACACACACACACACACACACACACACACACACACACACACACACACACACACACACACACACACACACACACACACACACACACACACACACACACACACACACACACACACACACACAAAGGATCGTTTCAGAGGCCCCGGTGGGTAAATAGTAATGCAGCCATGAGTGACACAACACTCAGACGCCGCAGTGGCTAGACTCATCATTCCCACTGAGAAAGGGACCAGGGTCGTAAATGGAATGGGATTCTAAAGTGGCCTCATCCCACACATTCCGTGTCTCTATTTCCTCAGATGCAGTAATTGATTTCTGTGACCTGGCTGGGTGAATATCACAAGTACGGTGCTTTTGTACTATTCTCTTCAGGCAACGCAAGAGGAGCTGAGGAGAGGGCCCACGGTGGGGCCTTCATTCCTTAGCCTGCGGCCTGTGCTATTGGTCGACTCTTCTAACGAGGAGGCCTGCTCATTAAGCTGATGACCCGCCTCTCATCGAGACAGTTAATTATTATGTCTATTGTTTTTGACTATGTTTGTTTATTGTAATACATATATATACACAGTACCAGTCTAACATTTGGACACACCTACTTATTTAAGGATTTTTCTTTATATTTACTATTTTCTACATTGTAAATATACTTTCAGATTCTTCAAAATAGACACCCTTTGCCTTGATAACAGCTTTGCACTCTCCTGGCATTCTCTCAACCAGCTTCACCTGTTCCCACATATGCTGAGACCTGAAAATGCTGAGCACTTGTTGGCTGCCTTTCCTTTACTCTGCGGTCCAACTCATCCCAAACCATCTCAATTGGATTGAGGTCAGGTGATTGTGGAGTCCATGTCATCTGATGCAGCGCTCCATCACTCTCCGTCTTGGTGAAATATCCCTTACACAACCTGGAGGTGTGTTGGGCTGTTGTCCTGTTCGGGAAAACAATTGTCCCACTAAGCGCAAACCAGATGGGATGGCGTATCGCTGCAGAATGCTGTGGAATTCGCTTTGTTATCATTGAGACAAGCTCTTCATAACAAGTCTCTATTGTATATCTTGAGAATAGAAATATGCATTTATGGGAACCTCAGAGCTGTTTTGCTCTACTGCACTAGGAGTAACCTGGTTAGACTGTGAGCAAAAACAAGGCTTGCAATATGACTCAATTGAATAAGAAAAAATAGATGTTGATACATGCTAACCAAGTTCAATCTCTCAGTGTTTCTCCTATTTTCATTTAGCAAAGGTGGCCCAGCGGTGGCCCTAGTGGTAGCAATCTCTCGTCCCAACGGCCCCACCCTACATTATGCACGTGTGTGTGTGTACGTGCCCCGCTCTAAAGTAAGTTAGTCGATGAGCAAAGCAAGACGTGTGTGTGCTCATGAGTGGGACCCAGGTGATATGATGACTCAAGCCTCTGCAACTCTTCCACCTGAATAAGGAGCTATTATTGGCCTCTGCAACTGTACCTCTGCTCTCACACAGCTGAGACTGACGACGCTGCTACTGTAGAATGCAGAGAGCCCTTTGCATTTTGGATTGCAGCCACAGTTGGATAACACAGTACTACCATCAGCCAAAAACCTTACCTCAGCGAACTTGTTGGCTACAGTATATCTACAATGTGTCATGAGTCAGGACCGTTCGATCACAACAGTGATCAATATTTTTCAAGATGTTTCAGTTTGGTGACAGGTGTCATAGACATTTGTCAACACAAGACAATGTATATGACATTTGAATGTCTTTGGGCTTCATGACAACTTTGTGACAGTGTTTGGTCTGCTCCTACCTTTCCGTTGGCTTTGGTCTTGCTGCCGCTGTGGTTGTTGTTGGTGGTGGGGTTGGCATCCTCATGGACGCTGTCCAGGAGCCAGAGCAGGAACTCCAGGGCATCGTGCTGAGAGTTCCCTCTGAACTGAGAGCCGTACTTGGACACAATACTCTGGGGACAGACAGGGAGGAGGAAATCAGATGAGGCCATTACAAAAGACATGAAAACGACTTTCCAACCAACTACAGTAGAAGCTCAAAGATATTAACCTGAAGAGTTACAGGCTGACCGGTCAACCTAACAGGGAATATCGAACACGGACAAAAAACGATGTAGATGTAATCAGTTACATGTTATCTGATAACAGAAAAAAACTGGAACAAGTTACATCAGGGGTTCTTAAACCTTTTCACACAGGCCCCCCATTTCTACAAAATCTATGGGCTAAAAAACCTAGCTAAAAAAAACGTTAGCTGACATGGCCTTGTGCAGTCTGCTATTACAACAATCAAGAGTAAGTTGAAAGCCAGACTGAGTTCCTTAAAACTATATTTTTTAACAACGAAGAGCCCCCCCCCCACCAGAAAAAAATATTGTCATTGTTGACAATATTGACAGGTGTATAAAATCAAGCACACAGCCATGAAATCTCCATAGACAAGCATTGGCAGTAGAATGGCCTTACTGAAGAGCTCAGTGACTTTCAACGTGGCACCGTCACAGGATGCCACCTTTTCAACAAGTCAGTTTGTCAAATTTCCACCCTGCTAGAGCTGCCCCGGTCAACTGTAACTTATGTATTGTGAAGTGGAAAAGTCTAGGAGCAACAACGGCTAAAAGACCAGCAGGGGGAAAAGAACCAGCAAGGGGAAGTACCCCCAAAGGGCCTGGCAGAGGGAAACGGAGCAAAATGTCCACAAGACAATCTCAAGACAAAAAGTATTGGGTGACCCCCGTCCCCGAGAACGCATGTCCATGATCCCAGCCGTGAAGTGGTAGGCCACACAAGCTCACAAAATGGGACCTCCGAGTGCTGAAGTGCGTAGCTTGTAAAAATGTTCTTTCCTCGGTTTCAACACTCACTACCAAGTTCCAAACGTCCTCTGGAAGCAACGTCAGCACAAGAACGGTTTGTTGGGAGCTTCATGAAATGGGTTCTTATGGACGGGCAGCCGCACACAAGCCTAATATCACAATTTGCAATGCCAAGGGTTGACTGATGTGGTGTAAAGCTCGCCGCCATTGGACTCTGGAGCAGAGTGATGAGTCAAGCTTCTCCCTCCGGCAGTCTGACAGAGGAATCTGAGTTTGGCGGATGCCAGGAGAACACTACCTGCCCGAATACATAGTGCCAAGTGTAAAATTTGGTGGAGGAGGAATAATGGTCTGGAGCTGTTTTTGAAGTTTTTCTTGGCCCCTTAGTTCCAGTGAAAGGAAATCTTAACGCCACAGCATACAATGACATTCTAGACGATTATGTGCTTCCAACTTTGTGGCAACAGTTTGGGGAAGGCCCTTTCCTGTTTCAAAGCGGGGTCCATACAGAAATAGTTTGTAGAGATCAGTGTGGAAGAACTTACCTGGCCTATACAGAGCCCTGACCTAAACCCCATCGAACACCTATGGGGGGAATTGAAATGCCGACTGCGAGCCAGGCCTGATCACCCAACATCAGTGCCCGACCTGACCTCACTAATGCTCTTGTGGCTGAATGGAAGCAAGACCCCGCAGCAATGTTCCAAAATCTAGTGGAAAGCCTATCCAGAAGAACAGAGGCTGTTATAGCAGCAAAGGGGGGACCGACTCCATATTAATGCCCATGATTTTGGAATGAGAAGTTAGGTGAGCAGGTGTCCACAATTTTGGTCATGTAGTATATATTAAGACACATTTCTGTTTTCTCAATAACATTACATTTTGCATTGAAAATATGGAAAGTTAGTTTGTTCTACCTGTGCGAGTCTGACCAGAGTCAGAGACCACAAGTCTACGATGACACACCAAATGTGTTTGATTGATAATTGTTGTCTTGTTCTAATGCCTCTTACGGGTAAAGTAATCCAAAAGAAACAGAAAGTAATCAGATTGCGTTACCGAGTTTGGGCAATCCAAAAGTTACCTTACTGATTACAATTTTGGATAAGTAACTAGTAACTGTAACATTTAGAAAGTAATCTACCCAACCCTGACTCTCCTTGAGACAGTGACAGGTGTAGCTAACAACAACACCATCAGGACATCCAGGTGGCTACTTTCCATTCCCACCAGCCATCTCACCCCCCACTCTCTCCATTCCTCCCTCCGCCCTCTGAGTAACAGAGCCCGATCCCAGACGCTCCTCCACCCTTCATAAAAAATTGCTGCATCACACCGCCAGTGTTCTAAATATAAACACGGGACAGGATGGGAGGCCCCCTACCTCCCTACTACCTGAGATGGACCACTAATGAGCTTAATCATTATGAAAGGGGCCTTCCGAGGGATAGGGAGGCGAAAGGGGCATGTTGACTGTGGCTGTACCTGAAATGGCATCCTATTCCCTATGTAGTGCAATACTTTTGAACAGGGTTCTGGTCAAAAGTAGTGCACTATATAGGGAGTAGGGTGCCATTTAGGACACCGCCTTTCCCCTCCTCACTAATCCTAGTTACTCTTTCTGCCGAACAAGGACAGTGCAGTTATGTTACGTTATGTTGCTACCCCAGAAAGGGTAAGAGGGAGAGGGGGAAACAGAGTCTGGGGTGGCGGAGAGAGTGGTGGGGACAGCAACCGATGTGTCCAAGGTTACCGTGGGCCCGCTGTGTCTGGGAAGCAGAAACCTGATGACGTCACAGAGCTGTGATGGCTTCATTAGGACAGGGGGTTGAGAGAAGGAGGGCTTGGAGAGAGGGGTTATGGTCTGCTGTGTGCACACATTTTGTAATGTTGACGTCCAGAGGTGATCCTGCTACAATGGCATGTTAATGGGTCTGTGCAGCAGCACTGTTGCTAAGTAAGTAAGGACCCCATCGCATCCTTCAAAAACAGATTGCACTTCTCGTTCAAAGGATTTACCCTTGATATCGGCATAGACATATCAACACAGTCTTTACTTTTCACACCCACCCTATGCCTGAGAGGAGATAGAGGCGTAATCCCACCAAAGTAGTACGAATAACATTCTCATTTTGAGGCCTGTCTGAGTAAGCCTGTATCTCGCTCCATTTATCGTCATCCTCATAACCAACCAAATCACAGACAGACAGCTCAGACACCTGACACTAACATTTAATGACTGGCCATGAAGGTGCCAAAACAAACATGATATACTGTGTTTCTGTCCCCACGGGGAGCATGGGAATAATAATCCTGGCTATTTGGTAAAGTCTGAAGGGATATGAGAGAACCTGGGTGTAAAATGAATCGGATAGCCAAAGATTTCTATGTCAAAAAGTAGAAATGTAAAAATGTGTTTTACACAGTTTGTTGGATTGAATGATTTATGACTTTGTGTGTGTGTGTGTGTGTGTGTGTGTGTGTGTGTGTGTGTGTGTGTGTGTGTGTGTGTGTGTGTGTGTGTGTGTGTGTGTGTGTGTGTGTGTGTGTGTGTGTGTGTGTGTGTGTGTGTGTGTGTGTGTGTGTGTGTGTGTGTGTGTGTGTGTGTGTGTGTGTGTGTGTGTCACTGTGTGACAGCTGAAGATGCCAGACCATATCTGCTCCCCTCTTTAAAAGCTGTTTGCACTCCTCAGCTGTCTTTAGGGTACTGCTGGTCTCCATGGTGAAGATGCACCTTATTCCATAACCACTGTAAACATAGGCAGACTACACGGTACTACAGTGCACTCTCCTACCGCCATGTCATGGTGCCTTGCAAGTTACTTCTTACTAGAGAGGTGAGGCAAACATTTGCTGGAGGGTAAGAGACAGATAGAAACGATTGCAAACACTCATAATACAGTTGAGGGTGACCTAACCTAGCCTCTTAAATAAACACAGGTACACCATTAACCTACACAGTCTCCAGGGGTAGATTACAACGTTGTCCTCTCTCACCCTCTCACGTCTTAGGAGAGGTTGAGACCCCCACACTCAGGCAATAACAACACACACACCACCACACCACAGACACACACACACACCACGCCTGCCCTGGCATCCAAGACAGTGAGCTGGAGAGAGTTTGACTTTCCCCTCTTTAGCGTTGGTCTCACAAGTACCCCACATCACCTTCAAATCGAATCAAATGTATTTGTCACATACACATGGTCAGCAGGTGTTAATGCGAGTGTAGCGAAATGCTTGTGCTTCTAGTTCCGACAATGCAGTAATAACCAACGAGTAATCTAACCTAACAATTCCAAAACTACTACCTTATACACACAAGTGTAAAGGGATAAAGAATATGTACATAAAGATATATGAATGAGTGATGGTACAGAACGGCATAGGCAAGATGCAGTAGATGGTATCGGGTACAGTATATACATATGAGATGAGTAATGTAGGGTATGTAAACAAAGTGGCATAGTTTAAAGTGGCTAGTGATACATGTATTACATAAAGATGCAGTAGATGATATAGAGTACAGTATATACATATACATATGAGATGAGTAATGTAGGGTATGTAAACATTATATTAAGTAGCATTGTTTAAAGTGGCTAGTGATATATTTAACATCAATTTCCATCAATTCCCATTATTAAAGTGGCTGGAGTTGAGTCAATTTGTTGGCAGCAGCCACTCAATGTTAGTGGTGGCTGTTTAACAGTCTGATGGCCTTGAGATAGAAGCTGTTTTTCAGTCTCTCTGTCCCTGCTTTGATGCACCTGTACTGATCTCGCCTTCTGGATGATAACGGGGTGAACAGGCAGTAGCTCGGGTGGTTGTTGTCCTTGATGATCTTTATGGCCTTCCTGTGACATTGGGTGGTGTAGGTGTCCTGGATGGCAGGTAGTTTGCCCCCGGTGATGCGTTGTGCAGACCTCACTACCCTCTGGAGAGCCTTACGGTTGTGGGCAGGGCAGTTGCCGTACCAGGCGGTGATACAGCCCGACAGGATGCTCTCGATTGTGCATCTGTAGAATTTTGTGAGTGCTTTTGGTGATTTCTTCAGCCTCCTGAGGTTGAAGAGGCACTGCTGCGCCTTCTTCACGACGCTGTCTGTGTTTGTGGACCAATTTAGTTTGTCCGTGATGTGTACGCCGAGGAACTTAAAACTTACAACCCTCTCCACTACTGTCCCATCAATGTGGATAGGGGGGTGCTCCCTCTGCTGTTTCCTGAAGTCCACAATGATCTCCTTTGTTTTGCTGACGTTGAGTGTGAGGTTATTTTCCTGACACCACACTCCGAGGGCCCTCACCTCCTCCCTGTAGGCCGTCTCGTCATTGTTGGTAATCAAGCCTACCACTGTAGTGTCGTCTGCAAACTTGATGATTGAGTTGGAGGCGTGCATGGCAACGCAGTCGTGGGTGAACAGGGAGTACAGGAGAGGACTCAGAACGCACCCTTGTGGGGCCCCAGTGTTGAGGATCAGCGGGGTGGAGATGTTGTTACCTACCCTCACCACCTGGAAGTGGCCCGTCAGGAAGTCCTTGACTAGTCTCTCAAAGCACTTCAGGATGACGGAAGTGAGTGCTACGGGGCGGTAGTCGTTTAGCTCAGTTACCTTAGCTTTCTTGGGAACAGAGACAATGGTGGCCCCCTGAAGCATGTGGGAACAGCAGACTGGGATAAGGATTGATTGAATATGTCCGTAAACACACTAGCCAGCTGGTCTGCGCATGCTCTGAGGACACGGCTGGGGATGCCGTCTGGGCCTGCAGCCTTGCGAGGGTTAACACGTTTAAATGTTTTACTCATGTCGGCTGCAGTGAAAAAGAGTCGGCAGGTTTTGGTTGCGGCAGTGTCAGTGGCACTGTATTGTCTTCAAAGCGGGCAAAAAAGTTATTTAGTGGGAGCAAGACATCCTGGTCCGAGACGGGGCTGGTTTTCTTTTTGTAATCCGTGATTGACTGTAGACCCTGCCACATACCTCTTGTGTCTGAGCCGTTGAATTGCGACTCTACTTTGTCTCTATACTGACGCTTAGCTTGTTTGATTGCCTTGCGGAGGGAATAGCTACACTGTTTGTATTCGGTCATGTTTCCGGTCACCTTTCCCTGGTTAAAAGCAGTGGTTCGCGCTTTCAGTTTCACGCGAATGCTGCCATCAATCCACGGTTTCTGGTTTGGGAATGTTTTAATCGTTGCTATGGGAATGACATTGTCAATGCACTTTATAATGTAAACAACGAGGTATAAGGAGAGCTACGTCAGGACCAGGAATGTGCCATACATTAACAAAATGACTCCTCTCCTTCAAAAACACATTTACAGGGTCATCCCAGCCTGGCCTGTCAAATGGACCTTGTTAGATTCCACAATGACAGTCTGGAAGGGAGAACCATGAGGAATTGGGACATTACATAAGATTAAGAGGTTGTGATGTTGACACACACACACACACGCACGCAAGAGCAGATGTTGCTGCCTGGTGGGAATGAGCCTGGATGGTATCCATCACCATCATTACTGGCACCTCCATTCCTTGTTACATATTTCTGCAGCAGCAGCCTGGTGTTGCTGGTTGGCGATACTCTCCTCCGCTGATCAGGCAGACACTGATGGGTCATCACTTAATTCCTCTCCTGCCCTGCCTCTCCTTCCATTCCCTCCACTCAATAAAGCCTCTCCCTTCTGCTCCCTCTTTTCCCCCATAGTCTACCTCCCTCGTTCCCTCTCTCATTTTCTCCATTTTCTCCACTCATCAATCTCAGCTGAGCCCCAGACGACGCAGCCTCCCCCCGCTTCTCCCCTGGAGGGCGACCGCTGGACTTCATGTCCATGTGTTCACCTCCTAAAGAATGAAAACCACTATATATTATGGCAAGACAACATAAGATTTTGGATGCAAGGCTCTCCAAGATTTCATTTCCCAAAGAGTTTCGGTAACATAACATGAAATCCTCTTCCTGAAATGCTGCCAGTGTGCCTCGTCTCCGCGACAACGTCCCTAATGTGGGATTTACTACCATCAAGAATACTGAAGGAAACAAAGGATGAATTGCGATTGGCCATAATCATCTCTGAGTGGTTTACAGCCTGTGAAAGGGTCTCTGTTAACACTATTGTAACGAGAAGTTTAAACTCCTATAGCTGCATCCCAAATGGTACCGTACTTACTATAAAATGCACTACTTTTGAGCAGGGCCCATAGGGCTCTGTTAAAAAAACAGCGCACTTTGTAGGTAATAGGGTGCCATTTGGGACGCAGACTCCACGACTTATACTGGAGGCAGTAAATATGCATTTGTGTGGGAAGAACGAGGGTCTGCGCTTTTACTGTATCCTAAAGGCACAATCACTAGTACATATTTGGGGTGGCCAAACGGCAGCCCTACCACGTAGTTTGCAATAAATCTGAACAATGGAGCAAAATAACCTTATAATTTGGGATATGGTGGGGTAAGACAGTTGTACCAAGCTCATGAGGTAGGAAGCCTAGTGGTTAGAGCATTGGACTAGTAATCGAAAGGTTGCAAGATCAAATCCCTGAGCTGACCAGGTGAAAATCTGTTGTTCTGCCCCTGAACAAGGCAGTTAACCCACTGTTCCTAGGCTGTCATTAAGAATTTGTTCTTAACCGACTTGCCTAAAGATAAAATGAGGCCTTTGTGTTGTATTCTTCAATAATCAATGGGTGTTCTGTATATCATTAATTAAAATGTCCACTGAACTGCTGTAAATATTGCAGATTGCTCCTTTAATGGTTTTTGTGACATTACCTTCACTAAGATAACGTGGGGAGATTGGGTGGTCTTATAGCCTCGTGTAGTTGAAATTGATTTACCCCCCTGTTGAACCTAGACCATTAATCATGGTGGTGAATACATCCTGCGGAAATGTGTGAGTACCATAGGTCTTGAAAGAAAGCAGAGACAGGAAAACACAAACACTGAGCTCCAAAACAACCAACATCACACCCACCACCGCCTACACAGGAGTCATGGAGAAACGTGATACAACCACCACCTCCAGACTCAGCAAGGAAAGTGAGGGGAGGGAAAAGCTCGCAGAGCCAACTTTTATCCTCACTCAGTCACTGTTGAACTTGTTTACCAGGCCAATGCCTTTGACTAGTGCTCTTTAAAAGCACACGGAACATTGACAAAAACAATTAGCTGTCAAAGAACCACTGTGGAGAATCCTTCCGCATCACAAACGAGTACCATTCCTACGTGGGACAGGAGTAAATGGACAGGTGGGTGTTTTCCTGTCTTTCACCAACACGATTTCTTGTTTGTTTTGGAGCTCACTGCTGCACTCTCCATACGCACCAGTGGAGCTTCCTCAGTAGGGGGTCTCCACCTTTCCCAGGCTAAATGCACTGGGCTGCACTGCTACAGCAGTAAACATCCTCATCTCATTCAAAGAAAACCAACAGATAGAAATCGGTGTATTGTTCAAGTCAAAGCCATCCTTATAACTGCAGTGAGAGGAGGGAATGAATGGGAATATCTATACCCAAGTGCAGTTGATTATTCAATAGATCTGAGTACTACATTTCGAGAGACTGCACACAAAACTTGACGTATAAACTTCAAAAAGTATCTCACATTGCCCTGCCTTTTCTGAAGCTTATGAAATCCTTCACCTCATAGCCCTCTATCTTTGCATCGCAGTTCGATTTCCACAAATTACTGGTAGAATCATAATTAGCTTAGAGCCTATAATGAGCCGAACCAAATCAAAATGCTCTAATTCAGAATTCTGGTATCATCTATATTTGCAGCATAGGTCCAACGGTTCCAGTAAATGAGAGTGAGCGATGTCATTCACCCAGAGGCCCGGGGGTATTAGCTTTGGGCACTGTGCCCCTGGATGACCAGCCACAGGTGTCCCTGTGGGGCCAGACCATAGACATACATATTCATACATCAACAGGCCAGACGGACACCTGCGCTGACTCAGCCGCCTGGGACTCTGGCCTGCTTTCCTGGCAGTCCCTGACCACTGTGTTGACTTGGTCTGGCTCACACTCATCAGCATTCCGTAAACTCAATGCACCATCCATGCATGTGAAGTACCGCTCCCTTCCCCCCAGTAAGAACATCCAGGAAATGCAGACAAGCCACCTCATCTGGGTTTGTGGCAGGTGGGAGCCACAGGGCACACACACGGCATGCGTATTAGTTAGCAAATGTGCCCTGATGTGTGGTCAATGGTCATTAGGCAATAGGCATTGACACATGGTTTGGACCATGTTTGTGTTGGGGGAAAAGAAAAAGAGAACCCGAATTTCGATATTAATCCAAACATATGGGAGTTTTGACACTGCTTGTAATGCTAGTACATGTCTCACCTGTTTTGACCATTGCCACAGGCTCCTCCCCTGAAATGCTACCTGTCTGCTTACACAGAAATAGGACGTGAGAACTGTTGAGTCGGGTCTGACTAGAGGGAGTACAGCTACGACCGAAAATTACTTTTTCATAGCAGGTTAAGAGAATTTATGCAGCAGGTTAATTAAGATAATTAACGTGGCAGGTTAGGAGACTTACTGTAGGTTACGGTTAGGAAACGGGTTAGGCGTAGGGTTAGTTAAAATGCCTCCGATCTTAGCTGTACTTCCTCCAGTCACAACCCACTAGGCACACCACGTCATTTCAGGGTGGAAATATGGGTAATATTTGTTTGAGAGGTTGATCAATAAGATTTCAACCTTTATTCACTCACTCATAAAGACAGCCAGAAGGTTAGTTGAATTCCCACAGACCTGCGACCTCTGCATGCCATCTTAAAACATGCACACTTTCTATGATTACATAAGAAGACATTTCTTTGTTACTGTAGGCTAATGCACTTCAAATAAAGTTTGATTTAATCCTATTCTTTAACTTTGATTTTTGGTTGAGATAGAGGTGAATCAAACATATTTATGATAACTTGAAGATTACATTTGAAATCAACCAAATCTATATATTATCTATTTTTAGTTGAACCCTGGGTTGCATTGAAACAATAGCTATTGATAACTTTGCAAATGCTATATAGGCCTAAATAGTATCATTGATGATGCAGTCAGTAGACTTATGAGGTATGGTTACATATAATTTACTTTGATAAACCTACCCTTTGGAATGACTTTGATAGCAACAGCGAATAAATGTAGTTATTAGGAGATCTCTCAAAAATCATTCCCACAATAGGTAGTAGTCAGTGACTGCTTCCACTGACTACAGTCAAAGCTTGGCCTGGTTAAATCCCTGGATGGGAGACCAAATGAATGGCTGTAGATAAATCAACTTGCCAGCCTATTGTATTTAGCTGATTGTGGCTATAACATTGACGATCTGACATTGTTACAAATTCAACATATTTTAGCACATGTTGAAAATTGGTTACAATGATAGTGTAACGGATGTGAAACGCTAGCTTCGTTAGCGGTGGTGCGCGCTAAATAGCGTTTCAATCGGTGACGTCACTTGCTCTGAGACCTTGAAGTAGTGGTTCCCCTTGCCCTGCAAGGGCTGCGGCTTTTGTGGAGCGATGGGTAACGATGCTTCGTGGGTGACTGTTGTTGATGTGTGCAGAGGGTCCCTGGTTTGCGCCAGGGTATGGGCGAGGGGACGGTTTAAAGTTATACTGATTGATGCTGTTGACCCGGATCACTGGTTGCTGCGGAAAAGGAGGAGGTCAAAAGGGGGGTGAGTGTAACGGATGTAAAACGCTAGCTTAGTGAGCGGTGGTGCTCGCTAAATAGCGTTTCAATCGGTGACGTCACTTGCCCCGCGGCTTTTGTGGAGCGGTGCGGTGGGTGACTGTTGTTGATGTGTGCAGAGGATCCCTGGTTCGCGCCCGGGTATGGTGCGAGGGGACGGTTTAAAGTTATACTGTTACAATGACATAATCCTGTGGTTGAAATATCACCCCAATTTCACCCTCAAAACAACATTGATGACTTTTTTCAAATCCAATGTATTTTCTACGTAGATTCCACGTCACAATACGTTGACAAATTAGGTTGAAGAAACGTTGATTCAACCAGCTTGTGCCCAGTGGAAACCTGTTGAGTCTGACATGTTGATATAGCCGCCCACACACAGGCCTACTGTTATTACTATGACAAACCTTCGTGTAAAAGGAACGATGTGTTCTCTTTAGTTAAATAGTATTAATTCGCAAAAGCCAATCCTATTAGAATTAAATGCTGCGCAGGAAACTGTAGCGGTGAGCACGCGATTGCTCCGAGCTTTGAACATTTCTCGTGATCAGTCGCACTGAAGCAATAAATAAGTCTATAACTTAGGTGAACATGAGCGCGAACTGTTATGGAAAATAACCAATTAAACCTCAAACATGAGCTGCGTTTGAAGTGTTTCTACACAAGCGACTCACCTTGAATTCCACGGACAGTTGAGGTGTATATTCAAGGGTCCAAAGCGCCCGCACCAAGGATGCCAACTGTGTGGTCACCTCACCCCTGGCAAGTTGCGCGTCCTCGTTTTTTACAATTCCGTTTACTCTCCCCTGACACAAATCAGACTTGTATTGTTCCAAACCAAGGTACTCGGCCAGCAGGTCCGTATTACTGAGGCACTGAACCACCGCATTCATGAAACAAGTGTTTCCATGATTCTTCAACCCAAGGACTCCGGGAGTTTTGTCGCCATAGCACCACGACAGCCTGTCTTTTATAGATCCATGAGGAGACAAAGTTGAAGCGCTCTTCTTCACCTTAATCTCCCTCGAGACCCGAAGTTCATCTGTATTAAAATTCCCTGAGTTGGCACTCAACGTGCACGCGGCGCTGTCTCTGAACCCGCCATCATCATCCTCGCCGTCAGGTGGCTCGACGTCGCCAAAGTGTGCCAAAGTTCCCAAAGTTTTCAGTATCCTGCTCATAAAATTCCCAACGGACTTCAACGATTTCCTCCTGAAAAGCTTCCCGGCTTTGTATTTCTTCTCTTTGCGTTTTGTAGATTTGGTTTTCATTGACTGTTTCCTCGTCTTACTCTCCTTGTGGTTATCCATGGTGGTTGGTTATTTACCAGGTGACAAGAAGTGAAAACGAAACTACTACTGAAGCAATAGACTCCTACCTGTCTGCCCTTACACCTCCTCCTCTCGAAACCACTCCGGTCTCCGCTAATAGACAATACGGTGGTTTAGGCACATGACTAAACAATGTCCCTCAGACATTCCGGTAATTACCGCCAGGTCTCGGCGCGCCCTTGTCATACTGTTTCGCTGGTAAAATGGTGAAGCAGCGGGCACCTGTAACCAGTAACCACCATGTAGGTGAGTTGTCTTCAACTCCATGATCCTCTGCTCAATACTTCCCCGTCGTTGACACGGTGCTCGAGCACAAACAGCTGGCGGTCTTTATCTCTCTCTCCCTCCAGCAGCGCTCGGAATGGTTTTCTGTTTGGTGGATAGTGCGCGTTATTCCCGCCCTCCTACAATTTTACCGTATATCAAATCAAATCAAATTGTATTGGTCACATACAAATGTTTAGCAGATGTTATTGCGGGCGTAGCGAAATGCGTGTGCTTCTAGTTCCGACAGTGCGGCAATATCTAACAAGTAATATCTAAGAATTTAACAACATATACCCAATACACACAAATCTAAGTAAAGGGATGGAATTAAGAATATATAAATATATGGACAAGCTATGTCAGAGCGGCATAGACTAAAACACAGTAGATAAGTGTAGAATGCAGTATATACACACGAGATGAGTAATGCAAGATATGTCAACATTATTAAAGTCACTAGTGTTCCATTTATTAAAGTGTTCCACATTGAATAATGCGCACGTAGTGACAGGACTCTGAAACGGATGGATAGTTGGCTTAATGACAACTTGAACAAGCTTGCTGACACTCATTTAGTAACAGGCGTATAAGCTTCCCTTATAATTAGATGCACGATAAGGACTATTGTGTATTGTTTAATCAAAACTATTGCAAGCGTTCTGGAGGCCTATATAAGCAAAATACTGAACCTATTTTGTATCACAGCAATTCAAGGTCTACACTGTACAGTACCCTTTTTTCCCTTTTTTCTATCATCTATATTGGCATGATGTGAGTAGGCTACGGTGTATGTCCTCTGTTACAAGATGGTCCCAACGGAAAATAAGGATATTTTTGAGGTGTGTAGGAGCCCCCTACTGTTTTAGGCTGAGATGGTTCTGCACCCTGGTGATGGGACACTAATAGACTGCACCTGCACTATCCTATCCTCTGATGGAATGGCTCATCTAATACTGCACTGTTGGAGACATGTTTCCCATGCCAATAAAGCCCTTGAATTGAATTGAATTGAATTGATATTACTGCACTGTTGGAGATATTATTGCACTGTTGGAGATATTACTGCACTGTTAGGAGATATTACTGCACTGTTGGAGATATTACTGCACTGTTGGAGATATTACTGCACTGTTGGAGATATTACTGCACTGTTAGGAGATATTACTGCACTGTTGGAGATATTACTGCACTGTTGGAGATATTACTGCACTGTTGGAGATATTACTGCACTGTTAGGAGATATTACTGCACTGTTGGAGATATTACTGCACTGTTGGAGATATTACTGCACTGTTGGAGATATACTGCACTGTTAGGAGATATTACTGCACTGTTGGAGATATTACTGCACTGTTGGAGATATTACTGCACTGTTGGAGATATTACTGCACTGTGGGAGATATTACTGCACTGTTAGGAGATATTACTGCACTGTTAGGAGATATTACTGCACTGTTGGAGATATTACTGCACTGTTGGAGATATTACTGCACTGATGGAGATATTACTGCACTGTTGGAGATATTACTGCACTGTTGGAGATATTACTGCACTGTTAGGAGATATTACTGCACTGTTGGAGATATTACTGCACTGTTGGAGATATTACTGCACTGTTGGACTGTTGGAGATATTACTGCACTGTTGGAGATATTACTGCACTGTTGGAGATATTACTGCACTGTTGGAGATATTACTGCACTGTTGGAGATATTACTGCACTGTTGGAGATATTACTGCACTGTTGGAGATATTACTGCACTGTTGGACTGTTGGAGATATTACTGCACTGTTGGAGATATTACTGCACTGTTAGGAGATATTACTGCACTGTTAGGAGATATTACTGCACTGTTAGGAGATATTACTGCACTGTTAGGAGATATTACTGCACTGTTAGGAGATATTACTGCACTGTTGGATATATTACTGCACTGTTGGAGATATTACTGCACTGTTAGGAGATATTACTGCACTGTTAGGAGATATTACTGCACTGTTGGAGATATTACTGCACTGTTGGAGATTTTACTGCACTGTTAGGAGATATTACTGCACTGTTAGGAGATATTACTGTACTGTTGGAGATATTACTGCACTGTTGGAGATATTACTGCACTGTTAGGAGATATTACTGCACTGTTGGAGATATTACTGCACTGTTGGAGATATTACTGCACTGTTGGAGATATTACTGCACTGTTGGAGATATTACTGCACTGTTTGGAGATATTACTGCACTGTTAGGAGATATTTATGCACTGTTAGGAGATATTTATGCACTGTTAGGAGATATTACTGCACTGTTGGAGATATTACTGCACTGTTAGGAGATATTACTGCACTATTTGGAGATATTACTGCACTGTTAGGAGATATTTATGCACTGTTAGGAGATATTACTGCACTGTTGGAGATTTTACTGCACTGTTAGGAGATATTACTGCACTGTTAGGAGATATTTATGCACTGTTAGGAGATATTACTGCACTGTTGGAGATATTACTGCACTGTTTGAGATATTACTGCACTGTTTGAGCTAAAAACATAAGCATTTTTCTTCACCTGCGATAACGTCTGCAAATCTGTGTACACGGACAATCAACTTTAATTTGATTATTCATCACGACTATCAAACAAATGTCCTAAAAATAGTTTTGTCAGGCTGGCACATCCCCCTGCCTCACTGCGATCTGGAGACACACGTGGATGAATCAAATGACGGGAAAGACACACAGAGAATAAATGGTTTTAATGCTACTTGGTAGTGCATGTTTTGTACCGCAATGTGCAATACACTGCTAATATTCTCAATCAATTTCGGTTTTCATTTCACAGCTCGCCAAGACCATATATTGGATTTAGTGAGCCAGATGTGCTGATTTACTCAGGCAGATGTATAATATTCATATTTCACTTCCAATATTTTTATAATCTCATGTATTATTGCAGTGTAAACGGAAACCTTGTATTTCCGAGGAGTCCGCACTCTGCAGCCCCCAGTTCCAAACTTCTGCGATGAGTCAGAAACTCAAACTCTTACCCTATAGGGCTATACATTACTCTTATCTCATAGCATGGCCTCCGGAGTATTCAGTGTGTGTGCGTGCGTGCATGGGCAGTTGGATGGGATGCCCTATTTTACAGAGCTAGGGGTGTAGGTTATGTTTTGTTGACTTGGTCCGTCGATAGCGCACTGCAGGTTTGCTCTCTTTTTGTGGGTAGCGGACTAGTGGGGTAGCTATTAATTATTGAGTTTTGAGCTTCTGAGCAATCGAGAGGGGAATGAGTTTGAGAAGATGGAAGCATTCCAAGAGGCTCGCTGGCCACACACACACACACACACACACACACACACACACACACACACACACACACACACACACACACACACACACACACACACACACACACACACACACACACACACACACACACACACACACACACACACACACACACACACACACACACACACACACACACACACACACACACACACACACACACACATACACACACACACACACAAATAAACACACACACACCCGAGTGCGCGCACGCACACTTCCTTACCGAAGTCTCTGGGGAATGTCTAGTGATAGATTAGCTGACAGCAGCCTTGTGCTAAAGTGCCTGTGAATCTGGGGCTCGTTGTCTCTCTTTCTCTTCTTTACCACAGGACACGCATATAAGACAGGCATATCTGTATGAAATATGCATTTAATGTACTGTGTAGCCTGCCTTTTTACATTCACTGTGTATTAATGGGAAAAAGGGGATGACACAATCACTTCTGTTCTTCCCTTAGAAGATCCGAAAGAATGCTATTCAAGGCTATAATGAGCAGATGAGTATCTTTATAATGTTCTGTGACTACAATATCCAACTTTTTTTTGATGAGGTTAAGAGTCCCGACATCAATTTATTAGGTTAATTCCATGCATATTAGAACATGTGTGCCTGCCAAGTTTGTTGATACAGTACATTATTAGAATATGGCGAATACCACACTACAACTATGCAATTACCTTCAACAAGCAAAATGTAGCTAGTAATGCATACTTCAGTCAATATCGCACAAATAAAAATTATATCCATTTATTTTCATGAATGAATGAAACATTTGCTCTATGATAGCACTAAGGGGATGTTCATGAGTTAAGGGCATGTTCAGTGTTCATGAGTTCTTCAGAGTTGTTTGGTGTGGGGACAGGTGTATATTGGGACTGGGCAGGGTCAAGTTCAAAAGTAAAAAGTTTGTAGGGTGTGTGGGTCAAAGGCCATAGGGTCATGTTTTTTTTGACCCTCTGTTCTCCTGGCCTCCGGAAGGCGCTCTAGGGAGAGGAGGGGTGGGGGTACCTCCACCGGAGCACGGCCCCATCGACACTGGCGCTCACCATGCTCCTGTTGTTGGTGGAAATCTTGACGCTGGTGATGCTGCCGCTGTGGCCGAAGGCTACGTGGGTCAACTCGCCCTCTGAGTAGTCCCACACTTTCACCAACTTTTCGTCTCCACCTGAAGTGGGAAAGCAGAGACACATATACCTTGTTTATTTCTACGGAAAAGCCTTTGAACATTGATCCAACCGCATGCTGAAGTCACGTTCAACCAAGTGCTCTTCACGATAGTCCCAAGCTATTGAGAGTCGATACAGGGATATTTAATGGACAGACCATGTGCTGTTGTTGATCGATGGTAGTGTCGTGTCTTTGGCTGTGTCGGATTAAGTGATATGACATGCTATTCTATAAAATAATTTATCCGTAATTAATATTACCTAATTGAGCTAATCATGTAAATGTAATTAACTAGAGAGTCAGGGCACCATGAAATAATATTTATAGAGCTGTCTTCTGAATAAAGTCTTAAAGACCTAGTAATATTTTACATCAATAGCAGTCAATATTAATCGTCACATTAATTCAGTCTCATCTGAAAGTTGTAAATTCTTGGTTAACTTCAAGAATCCTGACTAACAAGTTGAATCAGCAATGCAAAATTGTGTTTAATTATTTATTAACTAAATACCTAACTAATCACACAGAATTACACATACACATAATTAATCATAACTTGATTACAAATTACGTCATAAAGGAAAACGTCCCTAGCGGGTGGAACAGATATGACAGCTTGTTACACAAAAGAAAAGGGTCCGGGTTTGAGTGAAAGAGCGGGAAGACTGAGGAACAAAGGGCGAAGCTGTGCTATCTTAAATACAGTATCTGTTATGCAGGTGAATGAGGACCCAAAAGCGACTTAGCGAAAACAGAGTCTTTATTCCAGTAACTGGCAAAAGTATACTCCTGGACAATATAAGAAGAAAACAAAACATGAAAAACTAAAATCCACTCGTAGTGACGAGGACAGACTGGAGACTCGACCATTGACTGCAGGTTGCCTCGGGAAGGCACCGACCGTAGCAGACTTAGACACCTGCTCACACGCAGCATCTGAAGGAGACAAGACACGACAGGGCGAGACAATGACACAGCACAGCGAACATCATATAAGGATCCGACAAGGACAGAAGCGGAAAACAAGGGGAGAAATAGGGACTCTAATCAGACGACAAAATAGGGGACAGGTGTGAAAAGACTAAATGAGTGAGTTAGGAGAATGAGGAACAGCTGGGAGCAGGAACGGAACGATAGAGAGAGGAGAGAGAGGGAGGGGGAGAGAGAGGGATAGAAAAAGGGAACGAACCTAATAAGATCAGCAGGGGGAAACGAACAGAAGGGAAAGCATAATGACAAGACAATATAAGACAAAACATGACAGTATCTTATGCATTCTAAATTACCGCCCATTTGGAGGTGAGTAAGACATTTAAACGTGTTAACCCTCGCAAGGCTGCAAGCCCAGACGGCATCCCCAGCCGCGCCCTCAGAGCATGCGCAGACTAGCTGGCCGGTGTGTTTACGGACATATTCAATCAATCCCTATACCAGTCTGCTGTTCCCACATGCTTCAAGAGGGCCACCATTGTTCCTGTTCCCAAGAAAGCTAAGGTAACTGAGCTAAACGACTACCGCCCCGTAGCACTAACTTCCGTCATCATGAAGTGCTAGACCCACTCCCAATTTGCTTACCGCCCAAATAGGTCCACAGACGATGCAATCTCAACCACACTGCACACTGCCCTAACCCATCTGGACATGAGGAATACCTATGTGAGAATGCTGTTCATCGACTACAGCTCGGCATTCAACACCATAGTGCCCTCCAAGCTCGTCATCAAGCTCGAGACCCTGGGTCTTGACCCCGCCCTGTGCAACTGGGTACTGGACTTCCTGACGGGCCGCCCCCAGGTGGTGAGAGTAGGCAACAACATCTCCACCCTGCTGATCCTCAACACTGGGGCCCCACAAGGGTGCGTTCTGAGCCCTCTCCTGTACTCCCTGTTCACCCAAGACTGCGTGGCCACGCACGCCTCCAACTCAATCATCAAGTTTGCGGACGACACAACAGTGGTAGGTTTGATTACCAACAACGACGAGACGGCCTACAGGGAGGAGGTGAGGGCTCTCGGAGTGTGGTGTCAGGAAAATAACCTCACACTCAACGTCAACAAAACTAAGGAGATTATAGTGGACTTCAGGAAACAGCAGAGGGAACACCCCCCTATCCACATCGATGGAACAGTAGTGGAGAGGGTAGCAAGTTTTAAGTTCCTCGGCATACACATCACAGACAAACTGAATTGTTCCACTCACACAGACAGCATTGTGAAGAAGGCACAGCAGCACCTCTTCAACCTCAGGAGGCTGAAGAAATCCGGCTTGTCACCAAAAGCACTCACAAACTTCTACAGATGCACAATCGAGAGCATCCTGGCGGGCTGTATCACCGCCTGGTATGGCAACTGCTCCGCCCACAACTGTAAGGCTCTCCAGAGGGTAGTGAGGTCTGCACAACGCATCACCGGGGGCAAACTACCTGCCCTCCAGGACACCTACACCACCCGATGTTACAGGAAGGCCATAAAGATCATCAAGGACAACAACCACCCGAGCCACTGCCTTTTCACCCCGCTAGCATCCAGAAGGCGAGGTTAGTACAGGTGCATCAAAGCTGGGACCGAGAGACTGAAAAACAGCTTCTATCTCAAGGCCATCAGACTGTTAAACAGCCACCACTAACATTGAGTGGCTGCTGCCAACAAATTGACTCAACTCCAGCCACTTTAATAATGGGAATTGATGGAAATTGATGTTAAATATATCACTAGCCACTTTAAACAATGCTACTTAATATAATGTTTACATACCCTACATTACTCATCTCATATGTATATGTATATACTGTACTCTATATCATCTACTGCATCCTTATGTAATACATGTATCACTAGCCACTTTAACTATGCCACTTTGTTTACATACTCATCTCATATGTATATACTGTACTCGATACCATCTACTGTATCTTGCCTATGCTGCTCTGTACCATCACTCATTCATATATCTTTATGTACATATTCTTTATCCCCTTACACTGTGTATAAGACAGTAGTTTTGGAATTGTTAGTTAGATTACTTGTAGGTTATTACTGCATTGTCGGAACTAGAAGCACAAGCATTTCGCTACACTCGCATTAACATCTGCTAACCATGTGTATGTGACAAATAAAATTGGATTTGATTTGATTTGAACTCAGCCAACAAAACCAATGTAAAGGGTTCTGTACCAGTGACAAGGTGCTGCCCGTCCTGTGAGATGTGCATGCCATTGATGGCTCCTGAAAGGGAGCCCTCCAGTTCTCTGATGGCTGAGCCATCATACACCTCCCAGTAACCAATCTGGGAAAGAAGAAGGCCATTCAGCTATATGGAATATGAATGAGAGAGCTTGTACATATAAAACTTGTCAGATTAGTTTATTTGACATATTCTATGTTATATTACAATACATTCTGAAAATGACCATGCATCACAGTTTTATAGTAAGTATGAATGCCACTCCTTGTATGTCTTCTGTTCGTTCATAGTATAGTAATTCTGCCTCACTGAATTATCCATCTTCATTATTCCACTATATGTAAATGAGGCCGGAGAAAGCCTATCAAGTTTTTGTGCGCCCGCCACCGTTAAAACAACATGTTTGTGACTCTAAATGAGAGTTAATCATCCCGAGGGTTTGCAGCTGTCAAAGACGTGCGTATCTCAAAGGCTCAATTGTTATTTGAAGTTTATTTATAGCCGCACAGTAACGCCACAATCTCCCCACACACGCAAGCGAGGTCCTTTCTTGTTATTTTTATGACAAAGCTAATTACAATTACAAACTAACTGACGCAAAACGAGAGGACAGACGAATTTCATCATTAAAATGCAGCATGTGAGGTATCAAGGAAGAGGAAACTGGCAGCTTAACTGTCTGGCAGCACATAACTAAACCATTTGTGATTTTAAGTATTGGAACTGGCCAAACTGATTGTACCTGGAAATGAATGATTTCTTTATACGCACAAATCTAAATCTAAATCATCAACGAGTCAATGTTTAGGCTATAGAGTGAATATTACAATAACCAACGCAATCTCCTCACACAGAAGTGAGAAAATGTCTAGAATATCTGAATAAACCAGTTCAGAGGATTCATCAGAAAGGTGTCGGCCAATCAGAAAAAAGCTCCAGTTGTATGCAATGAAACAAGTAATGTTACATGGGAGAGAGCTCAGAATCGCATTTATGAGAATAGCTTCTCGTACTGGATCTCTTACTCTTACGTACTGGATCTCTTAGTAAAACCACAAACATAATGCATTATGGACTAAGGAAATGTAATCTCACAAAGACATATCAAATACAGTTTGTAATAATGGGATTGAAGAGAAACAAATGGCAAAAAACCAACAAGGTATTTATAGTTTTAAGAATGAAAAACGGCGCTTAAAGTAAAGAGGCAGCCTAAGAGAGACATTTCTGTGGGATGGTAAAAAAATACTTTTGTACCTCAATATAATTCAAATTCAATGGAAAAGCTTACTGACTGGAAAACACATTTGTAAGACATTATTGAGAAATACACAACAGTCAGGACTGTTCTTCAGTATAATTAAATCAAATGGAAAGGCTCAAGGTTCTTTACATGCATCATTCCTTGTGAAAACATATGGTCAACATAATGGCCGACAACCATCATTTATGCATAAATTATATTTTTTTCAATATGATTGAAATTAAATGGAGAAATCCAAAGTTCTTTGCATTCATTCACTTTATGAAATAATATTTTTGGTCAGCATAGTGAAAGAAAGAAAAAAACCCTCAATACAAGCAGCAACTAGTTTACATGATTTTAATCTTAATCAAATTACTGGCTATCATATGAGGTGAGATATGACACAGCCAGAAAAGTGAGAGGGAGGAGAGTTAGCCAAGTAGCAGACACAACGCTCCCTCTCTCCAGTGTAAAATGGCATATTATTATTATTTATTATTAGTTTGTGTTGTGTCATAGGGAATGGATTCAAATCCAGTTTGATTCTCTAGTCACGACCTCTCTCCCCTCTCCTGGTGTCATGGAGGGCTTATTAGAGACCAGCACCTGTGTGAGAGTGGCCGAGTCACCCTCACCCATCTGTGTTCCCTCCCTTCTCCTGTGGAACCTGGCTCCTATTCAAGGAGAGTTAGGTTGAAGCATTAGGTTGCTGAAATAAGGACACACTGAATTGATTGGCTTGAATTGTGAGGATGACCACACAATGTATTTTCATAATGAGCCAAATCTATTGGTTTTCTATCCAAAGTTGCAAAGGAAATCTATTTAATAAACACAAGAGAACGGCAAAATAGACAAAAGAGTGTGGCGGTATAGCAGGAACAGCGGCATCTAGTGGTCAAAATATGTGACTTTCACACTTCTTTATTGTAAATAATGCAAGTGACTTCAATGATTCATTTCTCTGAACAGTTGGGAAAAAAACTTCACCCGATTGGTCGGATGTTGGGTTTTAAATTTATTGAATATTATCTGAATCCTATCAATTAAAATGGCCAATTTGGATGCAATCAATTAGCTTAATTTCTCAGATTTAACATTTAATTTCAGCAAAAATAATGTTTCAGGAATGCTAATCTTACCGGTTTCTTACTACAGAAACAATTTCAGAACAATCTGAGATGGTGGGTGTCATGGCTTGTTGAAATGACATTACATGATTCTTTCTTTAAAGGCACAGTGCAGTCAAAAACATGATTTTTCTGTGTTTTATATATATTTACACACTATGAGGTTGGAATAATACTGTAAAATTGGGAAAATGATAATAATGCCCTTTTAGTGTAAGAGCTGTTTGAAAAGACCGCTTGACATTCCTGCCTGTTTTGGTGGGATGGAGTTTTGGCCAGGCGATATAAGTCTCTGCTAATAACAGCTAGTTTTCAGGTTACATATCCCTCCCATTAGGCTCATCCAATTAGTCCACTTACTCAGACCACTCCCAGACAGTCCTAGCCAAAGCTATGCTTGAGAAATTGCTCTTTTGCCTTACCTTCAGCTAGCAAGGTGCCTGAGAGCTAGGACCGCGCCAAGGGTTAACATCATGTGTGTTGTCTCTTCGTGTGCAGGGCAAATAAAAAAATAATTCAACTCGCAGACCTCCACTTGTGGCAGCGTCCTAATTAAAAGTACACAACACAGAACGAACCACGCTACAAACTGCAATTTCGTATGATTATTGACCATTTAAATGTAAAACATTCACAGTAAAGTACTTGTTGTTACCCAGAAATGATTTGATATTGAGATAAAAAATGGCTCTAATGAACTTTAAATACTAATTTCCTAGCAGGATAGCTTCAGCTATAGGTCCTATAATCATTACAATGCATTGAAAGCTACACAACCATTACAATTCCTTGAAAGCTACACCACTGTGCCAAATTGAGATCAAATGTCCAGTCTTTTGTGAAATCTTATGGTACAGTATGTGTTGTGTAATTTCAATACCAGTATGTTGAAAACACAAATGCATGCTGTGCCAAGATTAGTCTACATTTTCACTGTTGTGTGTAGTGTTATGTAATTCCACCTATATGTTGAGGCAATACATCATTGAGGACAGTAACCCACTTATGAAGGGCTGTACACAGATAAAGCCTTCTTAGCTACTGTGTGGGCTTCCATTTATCCCGATGCTACGCCCAGCCATGTATTTGACCATGCTAATCCATTTACACATACAGTATCTCTCGCCAACATCTCAAGGACATTATAGGACTTTCAAGAGCTCTCTCTCTTTTAAACGGAATACTTCAGAAGGTCTTTATTGTCCTATTAGTGCGGGACAATGGGAAGGCCACAGAAGCCTATATACCATGCGTCTGATAACTGACATGGCACAATGGCTATTAATAAATACCACAGGCTCAATCCCAAGACCCTGATGGCCGTACATCACAATCAGCCAAAACTGGTACCAACACACAGGAGTGCTGGGTCACCATCACACGAGGCTTCTGGATGACCCCACAACAGAACCACCAGCAGCAGTAGTCTGTTCTGTTGTCTCCTTCCATCCGACAGACTGGAGAGTGTGAAGCTGTCCCCAAAGACCCTCTACCACTGACTGAACTCTGAGCCAAGGTGCTGCTGCATCCAATCCCTCTCTTCCTGCCCACCCCCCTCTCTATCTTTCAATGTGTGTGTGTGCGCGTGTGTATCTGTGTGTGTTACCGATTGCTCACCCCAGACAGAGCGCCTGTGTCCTGGGGCGAGCAGATGGTGTATCTGGCACACGGGCACTTGGATGGCATAGGCGGGCATCGCATCCGCAGGAAGACGCGAGAGCCAGAGTACTTTATTTCTAGTCTCTCTCTCTCTTTTTTCCTCCCCTCATTTTCTCAGTCTCTCTTTTTTTAAGCCTCAGCGCATTCACAGTGCTCGCTAATCAGCACAGTTTGTCCTCACCTCACAGCGTGGTGTTGAGCCAACAATACGGGCCTTATTAGTCTGTAGAGCTTGTGATGAGTGGATATTAGGGTGCATATTGAAGCGGGGCTGTTGTGAACCGCCGATCCCACCTTATGTAACTCAGTTTTCATTATAGGTAATCAAGGCTTAAAGAGGTGTGACAGACACCTGGCAGCAGGACTGCTGCATCGTGGCTTATTATGACTGGTAAAGAAGGTACCGGGAAACATTTCAAAACACGACACAACTGACGCGCGCATGTGTACAAGCTTGACATGGCCTTTCTACAGCACATCAATACTAGCCTCTCTAACAGAGCTCATCTTGAGATGAGATGAAGGCTAACAAGAATGCCTCAATACAGAGAACAAGCCTTCTCTAACTTTCCATGACTGGCGACTGGGGACCATACGCTGCACAGAGAAATCATCAGCTAGCTACAGTGTGCTGTGCCAGTGAGTCTTGGCACCAAGAGGGACCTGAGTCTTTTCTAATTCCAAACCTTTCTGTCGGTGCCACTGGTGATGATCTCGTACTCCTCGGGGTGGTAACACACACTGCTGAACAGAGTGTTGGCCAGGACCATCTGATTCCTCACAAAATGCCTGCAGCGGGAGGAGGAGAGAGGGAGAGGAAGGGAGAGGAGAAGACAGAGAGGAGAAGCAGGGAGAGAGAGAGAGAGAGAGGAGAGAGAGAGAGAGAGAGAGAGAGAGAGAGAGAGAGAGAGAGAGAGAGAGAGAGAGAGAGAGAGAGAGAGAGAGAGAGAGAGAGAGAGAGAGAGAGAGAGAGAGAGAGGGAGGAGAGAGAGAGGGAGGGAGAGAGAGAGAGAGAGAGAGAGAGAGGAGAGAGAGAGAGAGAGAGAGAGAGAGAGAGAGAGAGGGAGAGAGAGAGAGAGAGAGAGAGAGAGAGGGAGAGAGAGAGAGAGAGAGAGAGAGAGAGAGAGAGAGAGAGAGAGGGAGAGGGAGAGAGGGAGAGAGAGAGAGAGAGAGAGGGGGAGGAGGGAGAAGGAGAGCAAGAGACTTGAACTGAATATTGAAAACAGGAAACACATGAATGGAGGAGTGGTATTAATGGTAGTGGTAGTAATGATGTGTTGAAAGCCTCTCATTGTGGGAAGCCAATGCAATCACGGATTAGGGGTATGGGGTAAAGAAGTGTTTGTGTGTATGTGTGTGTGTGTGTATGTGGGTGTGTGTGTGTACATTGTGTCTGTGTGTGTGCGTGCATGTGTTTATAGATTTGAGCATGCATACATCCATGCATGTGTGTGTGTATAGTATGTGTGTGTGTGTGTGTGTGTGTGTGTACAGTGTGTGTGTATACAGTACATGAGAAAGTGCATTTGAACTCACACCAAGTCCCAGATAATGCAGGCCCCGCCCGAGCTGGCGGTGACACACTCCTTGTCGTTGCTCTTGATCTTGATGCTGGTGATGGTGACTTTGTGCTCCTTCATGGTCTCAATGAGCCAGGGACAGCCCTGGAGGATCTCCCACACACGCACCTGTAACAGGCCAGAGACTGGCACTAGGACTCAATACAATGATGCCGTTGAGGAACACCACTACTGCAATAATACGTGTTTTCTGGGAGTGTTTTTGTGAGGATGGGAGAAGGATGGGAGAAATGGAAGAGCTTCAAATATTTGTACAAATGTCACATTCATGTGGTGGTTAATTGATACTGGTAGTTCTTAATCTATGTTCTCTATTTAAATATACATTAAAAGGTGTCCTGTGACATGCCAGGGACATGTCACTGACCTGTCCCTCTCCTCCTCCACTAATGATCCTCTTGCAGTCCCTGGTGCCAGTGATGGCAGTCACGCCCATGCTGTGGGCATTGGGGATGACCAGCATGGCTCTGCCAGTCTCTGGGGCAAACACACGGATCTTCCCATCGTTCCAGGCTGTAAAACAATAGGAACAAGAAAAATACATTAGATGGGAATAGTAGATACATGACATTCCTAAGTATTTCTATATTGAGATTGTGCTGTAATGTGTTGAGATGATAGCCTGGTTCCAGATCTTTGTGCTATCATGCCAAACACTAGAGTAGAGGATCAAACCATTTATTATTATCATGACTCAACATATCAAGGCTCCAACAATGAGAAGGAATATCAGGCACATTCACACCTTCACATTAAAAATACAGTCATTAACTTACAGGCTAGTGTGCTCCATGATGATGGACTAGTCCATCATCGTTATAACTTAAGACAATGCCATACGCTGCATTGATGCCGTCTAGTCCTTCCCTAGTGTAGTGCTAGCCACATCAGGGTTGTGGCTACTGCTAGCATTGTGGCTACTGCACACACAAACACACACATATACTGTGTGTGTGCGTGTGCGTGTGTCTATGCGTCTATGCGTCTATGTATGCTTGTGTGTGTGTGTGTGTGTGTGTGTGTGTGTGTGTGTGTGTGTGTGTGTGTGTGTGTGTGTGTGTGTGTGTGTGTGTGTGTGTGTGTGTGTGTGTGTGTGTGTGTGTGTGTGTGTGTGTGTGTGTGTGTGTGTGTGTGTGTGTGTGTGTGTGTGTGTGTGTGTGTGTGTGTGTGCAAGTGTGTGTGTGTGCAAGTGTGTGCAAGTGTGTGCAAGTGTGTGTAGGCGTGTGTGTGCACTTAGTTGTGTGTGTGTTCAGTTTTTAAATGACCCCATTACCAAACAGAACTCCTAATGGTTCCTGCCTACCACTGATGATGCTGTGTCCGTCGATCATGAAGTCCAGGGCGTTGCAGCTCATGTTGGGGACGGAGAACCGCAGCAGCTCCTTGGAGGTCTCTGCGTGCCACACTCTGATGTCATCCTGGGAACACGTGGCAAACAGCTCCGACGTGCCACTGGGAGAGAATCAGAAACATCACTGGAATAAGTTTATGGCCAGCACTTTAGTCTGTGGAACAGGATTTGCTTTGTACCAGAGCCATAGGCAATAATACATGTTTATGCTTTAAACATGGTCATGTCGCCCTCTAGTGGGAGTAAATGGGAAATGACGGCAAAGCATGAAGGTAGACGAAAGCAATGTTGTTTGAGGTAGTTTCTCTTGACAGCATAGACTATGTTTGAGGTGGATATAGGTAAAGACAGCTATATATTTGAGGTGACATATGGCAATCAGATAGTAGTGATAATAGAATGTGTACTATAAAACAATAATGTGGGGGAAAAGAGTGAATCACGTACAGTATGTAATCTTGTCTCTAAATGGGTGCCTGTATTTTGAAGGGTGTCACTCACAAAGGGAAGGCCACGTCGTTGACTTGACTGTTGTGACTGGTGGCGATCAGCTCCTCTCTGAAGTCTGTGTAGCCGAGACGGTAGATCTGAGCCGCCTCCGTTCCTGCAAAGAACTGGTGGCCCTCGCCTCTCACAGCGATGAACGTCACTCCCCCCTCCAACTCAACCTTCCTATGAGGGTTAGATGATGAATGGCAGAATACCACATTGAGTGCTTTATGTACTTCTACACATAGCGTTAAAAGGCCCACTCTGTAATAAAAATATATATACCAAATCCCAGCCCCACCTCTTTGTTTGCCATGAAGCTGAGGGGCTGAAGTAATGTAGCCAGTCTGATGTGTAGGCTAAGATACAGTATGGATGCAACATGACAGTTTTAGATAGACGATATAAACTAGTGGTTCTCAACTGGTGGGTCGCGGGAGGTTTTGAATGGAATGCAAAAAAATACTCCATTCTGAATCTAAACTACTAATACCAGGTAGAAAGTGTGTATAAATTATCATGAACATACATTTTTTTAAAATAATTTATTCTCCTAATTGTTTTATTGTATTGTTTTTATTTGATCACAGTATTTTTTGTAAAGAGTTATCAGCTGTGCTATTTAGCAGATTTGGTTAATTGTGTGGTGTCAAAAAAGTGAGCTTGCCAACATTCTTCATCAAGAATATGAGCCATGTGGATTTATTGACAATGAAAAGGTTGTGAATGTTGTTCGCTTGTCTAATATACACTGAAAAGATATACACTAATATACACTGAACAGATACACACTAATATACACTGACAAGATATACACTAATATTCACTGAACAGATACACACTAATATACACTGAACTGGAAGCCTGGGTGGTCCCGCCGGACCGTCTACTCAGGAATCTGACATGACCGATACAGTCGGTTAAAGTGCCCCCCTTGCAATCTACTTAATTCCCAGTCATGTGAAATCCATAGATTAGGGCCTAATCCATAGGGCCTAATCCATAGGGCCTAATCCATAGATTAGGGCCTAATCCATAGGGCCTAATCCATAGGGCCTAATCCATAGATTAGGGCCTAATCCATAGGGCCTAATCCATAGGGCCTAATCCATAGATTAGGGCCTTTATTTCAATTGACTGATTTCCTTATATGAACTGTAACTCAGTAAAATTGTTGAAATTGTTGCATGTTGCTTTCATATTTTTGTTCAGCATATATTGTGAATTCTCACACATGCTCACTCTAATATACAGTATCTGCCTGGATTGTTATTTCTTGATTTCTTATTTGGATTATTTGTGTATGTGCACTGTGTTTGAGAGCCATTCTACTACACTGTTGGAGCCAGTAACATAAGCATTTCACTGCACCTGCTACAACACCTGCTAATCTGTGTACGCAACCAATAAACTTTCATTTGATTTTGATTTGATGTAGACAACTCGATATCTTGTCTGTCAACCTGCAGCACTTACTTACTTGATGGTTTTGAAGTTAGGTCCTGAGCACAAAGTGAACATGCCATCCCCAGAGCCCACCAGGATGTCCCCAGACTTCATCACCTTCAGTGTGTTCACACCCTGCACCAAAAAGACAAGAGGGACCCCTGTACCAAATGTCAACTACAGTAAGATCTCAGAGATATGTACTACTTTGAGAGGCTGCTTGATATGCAGGGAAATTCTTTATCTTTATCTTAATTCAGAGGTCAATCGACCTCAGACAACAATTGCCATGTGAATAAAATAACAGGAACCTGAACATGTGTGTTTACAGATTTCCTCATTAATACACCATGAGAAATATTGATGAATAGTTTACCTTTGCTTTGTCTCTGAACGTACTTTGAGTGGTTAAGAATGGATCGTACAAAATCATTTTGGGGGGCATTTGGAACCATTGTGCAATTTGCTCACCGGTCGAATCAATGTTGTTTCCACATAATTTCAATTAAATTACGTTGAACCAATGTGGAATAGACGTTGAATTGACGTCTGTGCCCAGTGGGTACTCAGTCAGTACCACTATTACTTCGAGCTGTGTCTGCTTTCTATGGTTTAGCTCACCTCAATGCAGTTGACAATCCTCTTCAGTTGTCCTGTCTGGCATTCCGTAGGCCGGATCTTCCTATTTGGAAGGTCTACCTCCCAAACACGCATCGTACCACTACAGAGAAACAACATATTACAAGTGTGTTAATTCGAAAGTATTAATAATCCATTTTGTTTATTTAATCATTCTCCGTCGTGTTCAAGTCCAATAAAGATCCGTTCTGATTGACAAAGTAATGCTCTATTCTAACAGCAACCCAGAGTCTCTGTAAGTCACTCACTTGCCGGCGGAGATGAAGATGTTGTCGCTGTGGTTGGTGTACTCGATGGTGAGGTAGTGGCCTGCACTGTGGGCAGAGGCCGGGCTCCCACAGATCGCTTCTTTGCTCTCAAGGTTCCACACCACAATGCTGAAAACACAAACCATTCACATTTACAGCCAGACTGTAGTATAACCTACCAATTACTGTTGATGTTCTTCCAATGTGAAAGTAGTTTTTAAAGTGACACAATCATCCAAAGCCTGTTGTATCTAACCAATCTAATCATCTAATCAAAGGTCTGAGGACGAGCTGATTAGTAGGATAAGGTGTGTTATAGCAGGACTGGAACAAAATGCTCACTACATTAAACTACCTCGTACCTTCCATCATCCTGTCCACCCAGGGAGACAAGGTACTTGTCATTGGGGGAGAAGGCAAGTCCCTCCACCTTCGCTTTGTGGAGCTGTAGTCTGGCGTGGATCGCTCTCTTCTCATAATCCCAGATGATCAGATCAGCCTGGAACAACATAGATTAACTCTGTAATCTACTGCCATTCATGTGTTTCCTACGTTCAGCATTCATCTGTAGCCCCTCCCTCCGTGCCTCCATCCAATGGTGTCTGTCTGTCTGTCTGTCTGTCTGTCTGTCTGTCTGTCTGTCTGTCTGTCTGTCTGTCTGTCTGTCTGTCTGTCTGTCTGTCTGTCTGTCTGTCTGTCTGTCTGTCTGTCTGTCTGTCTGTCTGTCTGTCTGTCTGTCTGTCTGTCTGTCTGTCTGTCTGTCTGTCTGTCTGTCTGTCTGTCTGTCTGTCTGTCTGTCTGTCTGTCTGTCTGTCTGTCTGTCTGTCTGACGAGGCGAAACATGACTGCTCTCTTAATACTAGAACGTTTCACTGTCTTTAGTTTAGCTTGAAGCCCATGAAGGTGACCTGTCCAGAAGCGATGTAGCGTCCGCTTTTGGACACAGTGACACAGGAGACGTTGTTGGTGTGTCCATGGAGGAACTCCTGTTTGCCGTCTTTCAGGCTCTTCAAAATAACAGTGCAACCAAGAGGATAGATGAAGTGTTCTCTGTCTGGGTGCACTCTGAGGCCGGAAAATATATGTCATGTCCCCCCAAAAATTGTAAAGACATGCTTTAGACCAGAACTAAAGATGAGGATATGATTATGATTATGATTAAACCTAACTTGGTTGTCTGAAGCAGGATTCAGAAGAAACTCATCAAGGCAAATAACATTTGCCACATGCACCGAATACAACAAGTGTAGACTTTACCGTGAAATGCTTAGTTACAAGCCCTTAACCAACAGTGTAGACTTTACCGTGAAATGCTTACTTACAAGCCCTTAACCAACAGTGTAGACTTTACCGTGAAATGCTGACTTACAAGCCCTTAACCAACAGTGTAGACTTTACCGTGAAATGCTGACTTACAAGCCCTTAACCAACAGTGTAGACTTTACCGTGAAATGCTGACTTACAAGCCCTTAACCAACAGTGTAGACTTTACCGTGAAATGCTGACTTACAAGCCCTTAACCAACAGTGTAGACTTTACCGTGAAATGCTGACTTACAAGCCCTTAACCAACAGTGCAGACTTTACCGTGAAATGCTGACTTACAAGCCCTTAACCAACAGTGCAGTTCAAGTAGGCTAAAGTAAAAAGTAATAATAAAAAGTAACACAATAAGAATATCAATAATAAAGCTATATACAGGAGGCATCGGTACCGAGTCAGTGTGCAGGGGTACAGGCAAGTTGAGGTAATCTGTAAATGTACTGTAGGTGGGGGCGAAGTGATAGGTAACAAACAAACAGTGAGTGGTAGCAGTGTACAATGTGATTTTCTTGATTTTTGTTTTAGATTCCGTCTCTCACAGTTGAAATGTACCTATGATAAAAAATTACAGACCTCTACATGCTTTGTAAGTAGGAAAACCTGCAAAATCGGCAGTGTATCAAATACTTGTTCTCCCCACTGTAGGTGTTCCTTTTGTCCAGGTGAGAAAGGGCTGTGTGGAGTGCGATTAAGATTGCGTCATCTGTGGGTCTGTTGGGGCGGTATGCGAGTTGGAGGAGGTCTAGGGTGTCTGGAGGATACTGTTGATGTGAGCCATGACCAGCCTTTCAAAGCACTTCATGGCTACTGACGTGAGTGCCACGGGGCGGTAATCATTTAGCCAGGTTACCTTCGCTTCTTTGGGCACAGGGACTATGGTGGTCTGCTTGAAACATGTTGGTATTTGTCACGTTCTGACCTTTATTTCCTTTGTTTTGTCATTATTTAGTATGGTCAGGGCGGGAGTTGGGTGGGCAGTCTATGTTTGTTTTTCTATGTTTTGGGGTATTTCTATGTTTCGGCCTAGTATGGTTCTCAATCAGAGGCAGGTGTCATTAGTTATCTCTATTGAGAATCATACTTAGGTAGCCTGGGTTTCACTGTGTGTTTGTGAGTGATTGTTCCTGTCTCTGAGTTTTGCGCCAGATAGGGCTGTTTTGGGTTTTCACGGTTCTTGTTTTTGTTAGTTTGTTCATGTGAAGTGATTTATTAAAACATCAATCAAAACAACCACGCTGCGCTTTGGTCCGCCTCTCCGTCAATGGAAGAAATCCCTGACAGTATTAGAGACTCGGTCAGGGAGAGGTTGAAAATGTCAGTGAAGACACTTGACAGTCCGCGCATGCTTTGAGTACAAGTCCTAGTAATCCGTCTGGCCCAGCGGCTTTGTGAATTTTGACCCGTTTAAAGGTTTTGTTCACATCGGCTACCGTGAGCGTTATCACACAGTCATCCAGAACAGCTTGTGCTCTCGTGCATGCTTCAGTGTTGCTTGCCTCAAAGCAAGCATAAAAGGCATTTATCTCATCTGGTAGGCTCGCGTCACTGGGCAGCTCGTGTCTGGGTTTCCATTTGTAGTCCGTAATAGTTTTCAAAGTCTGCCACATCCGACGAGCGTCAGAGCCGGTGTAGTAGGATTCAATCTTAATCCTGTATTGACGCTTTTCTTGTTTGATGGTTAGTCTGAGGGCATAGCGGGTTTTCTTATAAGCGTCCGGATTAGTCTCCCACTCCTTGAAAGCGGCAGCTATAGCATTTAGCTCCATACGGATGTTGCCTGTAATCCATGGCTTCTGGTTGGGATATGTTCGTCCAGTCACTGTGGGGACGACGTCATTGATGCACTTATTGATGAAGCCGATGACTGAGGTGGTGTATTCCTCAATGCCACTGAATGAATCCCGGAACATATTCCAGTCTGTGCTAGCAAAACAGGCCTGTAGTGGAGCATCCGCGTCATCTGACCACTCCCGTATTGAGCGAGTCACTGCTACTTCCTGCTTTAGTTTTTGCTTGTAAGCAGGAATCAGGAGGATAGAATTATGGTCAGATTTGCCAAATGGAAGGTGGAGGAGTGCTTGGTATGCATCTCTGTGTGTGGAGTAAAGGTGGTCTAGGATTTATTTTTCCTTGGTTGTGACATGCGGGTAAAGATTTGGTAAAACTGATTTAAGTTTGTCTGCATTAAAGTCCCTGGCCACTAGGAGCGTCGCTTCTGGGTGAGCATTTTCTTGTTTGCTTATGCCCTTATAGAGTTGGTTGAGAGCGGTTTAGTGCCAGCTTCACTTTGTGGTGGTAAATAGACGGCTACGAATAATACAGATGAGAACTCTCTTGGTAGATAGTGTGGTCGACAGCTTATCATGAGGTACTCTACCTCAGGCGAGCAATAATTCGAGACTTCTTTAATATTAGATATGGCGCACCAGCTGTTATTGACAAAAAAGACACACACTCCCACCCCTCAACATGGGTGGATTAGAGTTTTGAAGGAAACTTCCAAATACTTTCCATAAACTGAATAGCACATTACAAATAATTTAGTTATATTTAGACACATTGAAAAAATGACAAACCAGCTGAAACCCCCACTGGCAACAAGCAACAGTAACGTTAGTAACTAGTAGCTACCATAGCATGCTATGATATTTTACATTACCGTTGAACCTAATTACAGCCTCCAGCTCAAGCCTGGAATCTCTTGTGCATCTCCAGCCATGATTCAACAATATTGCACCTATTTTTTCACCAAGTCTCCAAGCCTGTAAAATCTTCTCGAGCTTCAGCTATCTTTCTCTCATTTGCCATCCAGACAAACAGACGTTGCCTAGCAACTTAACCATTTGTTTGGGTCAGTTTCTATGGTGATGTAGTAGTTGTCTCATGCAGCCGAAGGAAAAGATTTGGGTGCGTCTTTGGAGTGTGATTGGTCCATAGAGATCGATTTTGTCTAGAAGGGTTACAGGTTTTGTCAACTTTGACTTTTCGTAGCAGGTTTAAGAAAACTTACACAGCAGGTTATGACAATTAACGTAGCAGTTTAGGAAAAGTGTTAGGGTAAGGGTTAGCTATGATGCAAAAAAAAACACTTTTGAAGTCAATTTGACAGAAGCTGTATTCCATCTAGACATGGCTAGATATCCTATTAAATTAAAAAGATCCAGAATGAAGTGAAAATGGAAGCTATTGTGGTCAGGGAAAAATCCAAAACAATTTGGAATGAATATGCAGTAAAGGCACAGGTGGTGCATTTCCTGCTTTTACTTATGCAGGGAAATAAAAGTAAGGCAAATGATATGCTAGAAATGATGTAATATACGTGTTGTCAACCTAAAATATTGTCATATAATTATAAATACAGTTTACACGGACAGGTTGTATACACGTTTTCTGTATAAATAGCCTATAACATAAACAGATCATAATAAATGTCTAAATTTGTATTTTCTTCTAAATTGTTATTATATGATACTATATCAGTACTTGTTGCAATTACAATTTGTCTAAGTCCTATCATCAATTGATTGTTTGATGGATTGTTGGCATATTGGCAGTTGTTTAGAAAAACGTATTGGATCACTCCTCTAAAACTGTCTGGTTAGCTAGCTAACCACATACAGTGCAGAGAATCTATAAATGCATTGTTTTACACTCTTATCAGAGCATTGGCAAAACCAACCCACTTACCAAAATGTCCCACTTTATATTACTATCATAAGAAGGTTCATGTCCATTGTAGTATTCTAATTCCTAACTCTATGGATTGATCACTGCTAGGGAGCTAGGTTGAAGACAGAGCCAGTTTTTAGAAATGTTTACAAATGAATAACAGATGAAAAGCTGAAATGTCTTGAGTTAATAAAGTATTCAACACTTTTCTTATGGCCTAAATAAGTTCAGGAGTAAAAATGTGCTTAAAAGTCACAATACGTCGCATGGATTCATTCCGTGTGTAATACCCCACCTCAGTCGAACAGTGAATTTAGAGTACAGATTCAACCACAAAGACCAGGGAGGTTTTCCCATCGTTCACAAAGAAGGGCACCTATTGGTAGTTGGGTAAAAACAACAATAGACATTGAATATCCCTTTGAGCATGGTGCAGTTATTCATTTAATACTTTGGATGGAGTATCAATACACCAAGTCAATGGTGATTTGAAAACAGTTAGAGTTCATGGCTGTGATTGGAGATATCTGAGGATGGATCAACAACACAAACATAAATCTACAATACCAACATAAATGACAGAGTAAAAGGAAGCTTGTACAGAATTTAAAAAAATAATCACAAACATGCATCCTGTTTGCAACGAGGCACTAAATAATACTGCAAAACATGTGGCAAAGAATTGCACTTTTTGTCCTAAATATGATGTTTGTGGCAAATCCAACACAACACATCACTGAGTACCACTCTTCATATTTTCAAACATGGTGGTGCTGCATCATGTTATTGGTATGCTTGTCATCGGCATGAACTAGGGAGTTTTTTGGGGGGATAAAAAGAAACGTAATAGAGCTAAGCACAGGCAAAATCCTAGAGAAAAACCTGGTTCAGTCTGCTTTCCAACAGACACTGGGAGACAAATTCACCTTTCAGCAGGACAATAACTTAAAACACAAGGCCAAATATACACTGGAGTTGCTTACAAAAATGTCATTGAAGGTTTCTGAGTGGCCTAGTTACAGTTTTGACTTAAATCATCTTGAAAATCCATGGCAAGTCTTGAAAATGGCCATATGGCAATGATCAACAACCAACTTGACAGAGCTTGACACATTTTTTAAAGAATAATGGGCAAATATTGTACAATCTAGGTGTCCAAAGCTCTTAGAGACTTACCCAGAAAGACTCACAGCTGTAATAGCTGCCAAAGGGGATTGTAACATGTATTGACTCAGAGAGTTGAATACATATTTAATCAACAAGTATTGCTGGGTTAATTTCTAATAATAATGATAGTTTTTCTTTTCTTTCACTTTGACATTAGAGTATGTTGAGTAGATATTTTACAAAAAATTGAAATTAAATCAATTTTAATCACACTTTGTAACAGAACAACGTGGAAAAAGTAAAGGGATGTGAATACTTTCTGAAGGCCACGTATATCCTCCCTTTGCAACCCCATTAATATATGCACAAATATATACATTCATCGAGAAGTATATGAATAATCAACAAACAAATATAGCATACAATTCAAATACAATGCATTCAGAAAGTATTCAGACCCCTTTACTTTTTCCACATTTTGTTATTCTAAAATGGATTAAATAGTATTTTTCCCTCATCAATCTACACACAATATCCCATAAAGACAAAGCAAAAAAAGGTTTGTAGGATTTTAGCAAATGTATTAAAAATAAAAATCAGAAATACCTCATTTACACAAGCATTCAGACCCTTTGCTATGAGACTCAAAATTTAACTCAGGTGCATCCTGTTTCCATTGATCATCCTTGAGATGTTTCTACAACTTGATTGGAGTCCGCCTGTGATAAATTCAATTGATTGAACATGATTTGGAAAGGCACACATCTGTCTATATAAAGTCTCACAGTTGACAGTGCATGTCAGAGCAAAAACCAAGCCATGACGTCAAAGGAATTTTCAGAAAAGCTCCGAAACAGGATTGTGTCGAGGCACAGATCTGGAGGGTACCAAATTTCTGCAGCATTGAAGGTCCCCAAGACACAGTGGCCTCCATCATTCTTAAATGGAAGATGTTTGAAACCCACAACACTCTTCCTAGAGCTGGCCGTCAGTCCAAACTGAGCAATCGGGGGAAAATTTGCCTTGGTCAGGTAGGTGACATAAGAACCCGATGGTCACTCTGACAGAGCTCCAGAGTTCCTCTGTGGAGATGGGCGAACCTTCCAGAAGGACAAGCATCTCTGCAGCACTCCACCAATCAGGCCTTTAGAGTGGCCAGCTGAAGCCAGTAAAAGACACATGACAGCCCGCTTAGAGTTTGCCAAAAGTCACCTAAAGGACTCTCAGACCATGAGAAACAAGATGATGAAGATTGAACTCTTTGGTCTAAATGCCAAGTGTCACCATCCCTACAGTGAAGTATGGTGATGGCAGTTTCATGCTGTGGGGATTTTTTTAAGTGGCAGAGACTGGGTGAGATCCGTCAGAGAGATCCTTGATGAAAACCTGCTCTAGAAAGCTCAGGACCTCAGACTGGGGTGAAGGTTCACTTTCCAACAGGACAACAACACCAAGCACACAGCCAAGACAATGCACGAGTGGCTTTGGGACAAGTATCTGAATGTCCTTGAGTGGCCCAGCCAGAACCTGGACTTGAACCCGATCGAACATCTCTGGAGAGACCTAAAAAGAGCTGTGCATCGACACTCCCCATCCAACCTGACAGAGCTTGAGAGGATCTGCAGAGAAGAATGGGAGAAACTCCCCAAATACAGGTGTGCCAAGGTGTGCCAAGCATACCCAAGAAGACTCAAGGCTGTAATCGCTGCCAAAGGTGCTTCAACAAAGTACTGAGTAAAGGGTGTGAATACTTTTGTAAATGTTATATTTCAGTTTTTTATTTTGAATACATTTACAAAAATGTCTAAAAACCTGTTTTCGCTTTGTCATTATGTGTGTAGATTGATGAGGGGAAAAAAATATTTTATCAATTTTAGATTAAGGCTGTAACGTAACAAAATATGGAAAAAGTCAAGCATTGTGAATACTTTCCGAATGCACTGTAAAAACCCTGTTTAGTTTAGCCTATGGGTCATTGTCATCAACACACATAACTAAGAAAAATACAGTCTAATCAAATGGACAATGGAATTAGGAGAAATTAGGAGAAATGGAATTAGGAGAAATTAGGAGAATTTCATATAAGAGGGGGAAACATATGTCAGCCTCCTCTTTTAATGACAGTAAGAGAAGTAGTGTGAGAACGAGATAGAGTTCTGAATTCCCCACACTTCCAGTGATCGGATCTTGAAGTGTCTCTTGCAGAGAGGGGCGCTCTCGAAGGTGTCACATCGCTCCGTGTAGCCCCCCTCCAGATCAGCCTGGAGGCAGAGAGCGTGACCCCCATCTCCACCTGGCGAGACAAACACATCACGCTCACTGTAAAATATGTCAGCATTGAATTTACAGTAATAACAGCAGCCCACTTCTAGCTGCTGCACTTCTCAGTAATGTTGACATCAACACAAAGAATCCAAAGGGTAGATACAAAGAATAGGCCATGTGAGAAACCCTAAGCTGTTTCCTACCACCATCGCCAAAGTCGCTGCAAAAACTCTTGTACGTGGCAGCAATGCTCCTGAGACAATCAGGCCTATCCGGCTTTCAGAAGGTTATTGATCACTCCTTGTGACGCTCTACTGACAACTCTGAACAGCAAACCATTTAGCCTACATATGAGCAGCTTACCAATGACTAGCCTCTCGTGGTCTCCGGCGATGAACATGGAGGCCCCTTGTTCCTTGGCCCTCTTGGGTGAGGGGGAGAGAGGTCCGGGGGAGGAGGCGGTGAAGGGGATGGTCAGGTAGCTGGGGTCCCGGAGGGTCCCGGATGGACAGGTCAGGGTGGTGTGGTTGGTAGTAGAGGTGGTGGAGAGTGGGGTAGAGGAGGAGTCCTCTTTGCCAGAGGAAGTGTATACACAGACCCGAGCAGCTCGAAGGTCTGGAGAAGGTTGTCTCTTGGCCGTAATGTTAACCACAGCCCGTTGGTAGCGCTCCATGCCTGGACGAAGCTGAAAGACCAACGAATTAAGAATGAACAATTAAGTTCCTGCATTGACTGATTGACATGGGAAAGGAATGGAGCCTTTTCTTCGACAGCACAATCAGTAATGATTTCAACCAGTATTTTTTACGCTAACACAATTGATCAAAATCAAAGGAAAAAACATTTGCAAAACCAGCCTTTTCAGATCTGTAGAGTGTAATTTCTCTCACCGTGAAAACAAAGCTCTCCCCAGTCCCAAAATACACAGGTTCTTCTGAATCATACTTTTTCCGCTCAATCAAATCTGTCGACAGGAAGGCACCACAGACCTGTGGAGTGACACAGGGGTAAGAAGTCTGCATAGAATTAAGTTGAGTGTCATAAAATAGGCAAAAAAAGGTTTTCTGCTACTGTAAACTCACCTCTTCATCCATAGTTTTCAGAAGCAAGATTGCTGGCTCATGCCCCTCAACACAGGAATAAAATCTTTAAATGAGGAAAAAAAACTACTTTAAGCACTCACAGTGAACAATAGCAATGAAACTTGTAATGTTTTTAGACAACGGTTATTCAACAATCCCAGCCCCTTGGAATGTCTTTATGGGGGGTGAAAGTTCAAAGTTCAATGGATGGGTCACGTCCTGGTCAGGGTCAGACTTTTAATTGGGGTCATCACATCCTGTCACGACCACCCTGTGTATGGCTAGAACCAATTAAAAAAGCATGTCTGCTGAGGCAGGTACGTGTCAGCGCAGTGACAAGGGAAAGTCAGAGAATCCCAATCAAACTCTTTGAAGGACATCAGAGTCAACATGCATAGAGATTCCTCATAGTGGAGAAAAATAACTATTGGCGTGTCAACGTTTGGACGCGCTCTAGGACGAGACAACAGCCAGTAATTGTGACATAGGCATTCAGAGCATTTCTAAAACGATTTGCAAGTGCTGATGAATATTATCTACCACGTTTTCTCCTGACAGACCAACAGAACACTTCTCGAGACACGAATAACTGTTGTTAACCGATGTCACAGGAATTGTTCCCACACACGAACTGGAGAACATTTGGTCGTGCACCTTAAGGCAAAAATGTTACTGATACTAACAATACAGCCTTTCATTATTATGAAACTGAACCCTACAGCTCTGTGCTGTTGTATTTACTGTAGACAGTTCTGGGCTGCTGAATGTACATGTCTTCACTACTTGGTCCACTACTAAGGTAAAACAGTGAATAAAAGTCACTTACGAGGCCAGGCTTCGGCCATGTTCGTTGGTGCTGAACAGCCTTTTGGGATTGAAGAGGGCAAAGCGTTCAGGGATCCAGGCCCAGACAATCCTCATCTCTGTCCCTGTGACAACGCTGGAGCTGAAGCTGTCAAAATCCACTACCTGGCACGACTGCCTTTATGGAGGAACAGAAACAGTTTGAGAATGTAAATATTTGTTTTTAAGCGTATCTTCAGATTACAGATAAATATAAAGGAACTCAGAAAGTAAAGATTTAGGTATCTAGGTATAGTTTGGTAGAACAACGGTAGCATCTCTATAACAAAGTGGGTTGAAAGTAATCTGTCATAATCGTCCTATCAGGAGTAGGGCTGACTTGGTGATGGCTTGCTATCTTTTGTTTTCCGTTAACAGAGAGTGGACCAATTAGATGTTCATCAAGAGTAGAAACATTCTCTCAATGAACTCCCTTGACCAACAGCCTTACCTTTTCTGGTGGATACTGATGCCCTTCTGCATGAGCGAGTCCTTGTTAGCGTTGAACAGTAGGTTGAGCTCCCTCCGCGTGGCCAGTTGGATACTGAAGGCCCGCTCCAGCAGCTTCTCCACCGTGCAGTGACGTGCCACATTCTCCACAAAGCTCTTCATGTCTCGCCTGAAGTCCTCCACGTCGGCGACACGAGACGAAACCGAGACCTTGTACAAGCTGAGAAGAGCCAGAGCCACCCTGTAGAGAACCTTGTAACCCTCCAGGAGATAGACATCCAGGACCCTGATAGCGTATGTGAAGGGGAGGTCGGCAAATATCCACATGATCCAATCAGAGTAGAACTCAAAGAGGTTCTGGTGGGAGCTGGCGATGAGCTTGCGGATGCCGCGGCAGTACTTGTTGGCCAAGTCGCCGAAGGTCATGCAGGAGGCCCGGTAGGTGAGGAATGTCTGGTCGATGTAGCGCTTGTTGGGGTCATTGTAGGCGATAAGGCGGCAGATACTGTGGAAGCACTCGGCTTCATCTTCACTGAAATGCAGGAGGAGAGACACCAAGGCTGGGAGGATTGGGCAGAAGTTGATGTCCGGAAAGTGCTTGCCGATGCAGAGGAGGACCTTTTTGACAGAATTGAGACCAGCTTCGTTGAGGCAGTACCTGGGGGTGCGAAGAATAACAAAGATACTTGCTATGTTATCATGTTATGAACAGAACATAATGTACATGTAATATTGGAAAAAGCATGATCAACTTCAGATTCTCCTATCAAAGTTTAATGACTAAAATAATTTGATCATGATTTGATCATCTGAACCATTCTTCTCTGATAGCTTCATAGCCAGTACCTAGGGATCACGCCATCATCCATGTACTCAGGGAACGGGTGTGTGCTCATCTTCTGCTCCCCGAAGAGCTTCTTGGCCACATCCTGGTAACGATCTCGATCTGGGTTGATGGACCTGCAGTTGATACCATGAATTATATGATAATAGGCCTTGGCCCTTAGTGTATGGGGCATGGCCCAGAACCCTGATCGACCCATGGTCTTCAGCTCCTGGTGGTCCGACTTCAGAATCCTCTGGTAGCGCTCTGAAGATTCAGGGTCGATCTTCTCCCAGTCCACAAACTGGCCATACTTCATGCCAGAACAAGAGCTGATCTCCCAGTTCTCTGATTCAGAGATGGTCATCATGGGGACACCCTTCAGACTGCCTCTTCTGCCTGTTGGAGAGAGGAAGGAAGAAAATTAGCTACTAACATCCTAATTAATAAATGTATTATTTAATAAGTTAATTGTTATAGATCTGTATCCATCCACAGTAACATTCTTGTTTTGTATTAAGTACACTGTGTTTGTGCATATTCTGCATTTCTCCCCTCTGTTCTTCATATAACACTAGGAACATGGCAAAATAGAAAAAGAAACATAAATGGTCAAATAAACATAAATCAGACACTTTTAAACATACTGTAATTTGCATACCATTGAGATCTCTGCATGGCAAGTGTTTGTTGGTGTTGGACTTGGATCTCTTGGAGTTGAGCCGAGGTAGGATCCCCTGATTCCCGTCCGCACTACTCTTCTCCGTCTTCCTGTCCCCACTCTTCTCCAGGGAGTTGGATCTCGGCCTCATGGCGTTGGACCTGGTAAAGTTCCCCTCTCTGGAGAGCTCAGATGTCTCATAACTATAGAAAGACCTGGAGCGTGGCCTGACAACGTTCTCATCTGTCGCCGTCTCGACGCCATACTTTTTGGCGTCCTCCGGGCTGTAGTAGGAATGGGACCTGGGTCTTCTGTGTCTGGATGCTGAGCTCAAGTCCTGGTCCGGGGCAGCGGTTGTTTCCATAGGAGACGGGTCTAAACTTATAGTCCCACAAGTGGAGAACTTGGGCGTTCTTGAAACATGGATCATGCTGCCTGGTACAGTATTCTCCTCCGCAAATGTCAAGTTCTCCTCTATATCAATGACAAGACAGTCTCCAGTGGTGGTATACTTCCCAATGTTTTCCATGTGCCCTGTGGATGTAGGTTTTATACACAGTTGTCAGTTGGTCAGGTGACCGGCACAGAAAGTGATATGGGTTTGTTTACAGTGTTTTTGTGTATTCCGAGTGGAAAATTCCTCTGACTTAAGTCCAATTACTGTGGAGAAAAGGAATGCCTCCTTTCTTCAACTTCCAACACCAGCAACAAATTAACTAGGGTAATGAAATCAAAGCATCAATAAAGTGGAAAATTATTATTGTTTCATTTGATAATAGGCTACTGTGTAAAGGACAGTCTCCATTGCCATATATGGGAAGTGAATGCCTATGCTATTATGTTGATACACGTTTAGATGTATCAAAATATGTGTGAAAGTCATGACTATACAGAAATGAGTGTTCTCATAAAGCATGTATCCTACTTTTAACCAGTTTACCTTCCTGGGTTTATCTGATATTGTATTTGGTATCTGGGTTTATCTGATATTGTATTTGGTATCTGGGTTTATCTGATATTGTATTTGGTATCTGGGTTTATCTGATATTGTATTTGGTATCTGGGTTTATCTGATATTGTATTTGGTATCTGGGTTTATCTGATATTGTATTTGGTATCCGGGTTTATCTGATATTGTATTTGGTATCTGGGTTTATCTGATATTGTATTTGGTATCTGGGTTTATCTGATATTGTATTTGGTATCTGGGTTTATCTGATATTGTATTTGGTATCTGGGTTTATCTGATATTGTATTTGGTATCTGGGTTTATCTGATATTGTATTTGGTATCTGGGTTTATCTGATATTGTATTTGGTATCTGGGTTTATCTGATATTGTATTTGGTATCTGGGTTTATCTGATATTGTATTTGGTATCCGGGTTTATCTGATATTGTATTTGGTATCTGGGTTTATCTGATATTGTATTTGGTATCTGGGTTTATCTGATATTGTATTTGGTATCTGGGTTTATCTGATATTGTATTTGGTATCTGGGTTTATCTGATATTGTATTTGGTATCTGGGTTTATCTGATATTGTATTTGGTATCTGGGTTTATCTGATATCGTATTTGGTATCTGGGTTTATCTGAAATTGTATTTGGTATCTGGGTTTATCTGATATTGTATTTGGTATCTGGGTTTATCTGATATTGTATTTGGTATCTGGGTTTATCTGATATTGTATTTGGTATCTGGGTTTATCTGATATCGTATTTGGTATCTGGGTTTATCTGATATTGTATTTGGTATCTGGGTTGATCTTTTATTGTTCATTTGCATGTTTATGGCAACATTTAACAAAAACATGAAAGATTATTTTACTTTCTAAGTCTTTTCAGAGGGGTTGGGTTAAATGCGGAAGACACATTTCAGTCGAATGCATTTTCCTTTCCCTTCCCTTTTCCTGGAGGAACATACAGTAGCTCTATGAACCTCTTTTATAGGAAAACATGGGCGTGCCAAATGAGCTCCTCTATTCCTAGAATTAGCAAAGGTTATCATTTCACACAACAGATATTGTTTTGATCAAAACACACATTGTTTTGCTATGAAACAAAGAAACCTCTGTAAATAGATCCATTTAAATGGGGGCTTTACACGTTGAGGAGGAAAAACAAACTCTTATCCTATCTTGATGACTGAAGGATCTGTAGCCTACAGTATGTTTATACTAGTAGTGTCATAATCCTCACATAATGTTACAATAAGGACTTCCATATCACTAGACAAACAGGGAGCAGTGTTGACATTTTTTTTTCAAAAACAACAAAACATGAGCAGTGGTTATGTCGCCCTTTTATGACCTTTACTCCACCAAAACAAAAGTAATTACATTGCTGGCTGTCGCCAAGGCCGCACAGCCACAGCTACATAAATAAATAGAAACAAATAAAATCATAATATTTATTAGAAAATGATTTGGATATTGTCTTATTTACTTACTTTAAGAGGGTAGAGACACACCAACACAGTGACAGAGACTAGAAGATTTGTAAACTGTGAATGAACATTTGGTTTGCAGGCTACAGTGGGTCTGGTATGGGACTTGGAGACAGTAGCAGCTCTGTCAGAGAGGAACTTTACAATTGATTGATTTGGATTCATTTGATCAGCTTCTCATTGCAGTAAACGATTCACGACTGAACGTTTGTTACTCACTGGACACCCTCCTGACGTCACACCCAAACAGGAAGTGCCTCCTAATTATCACACGATCTATGGAGTAAATATCGAAAAAAAATCATTTATTATAACTCGTTAACATGTCTCAAGATCCCTGGTAAGCAGATTTTAAGGTGGCCATTATGAGTATGTTTAAGATAGCGTTGGATCAAATATAGAAATACGTCTTCAAATGTATATATGTGTGTTATTAGCTGGATTGTTAACGTTATTAACAGTAACTCCTTTCCCTTTAACCGGCTACTTCTAAAATAAATAGCTAAATACGACTTGACTCGATGAGTCGGTCTGTATGTTATATTATCATTCCCATTGATAGTTCACACGAAATGAATTGCAATGCACGTTCGCCGATAACAACATACTGTACGCAGGGTTATGACTTAAGTAGCAAACGAGCTAGCTAGCTAATTTATCTAACGTTACTAGTATCTATGATGAGGAACAAATTGTCTCCAGTGCTGAATGACAGTTCATCTAAACTCGAGACAAAGTTGGCCACACTCAATCAGCCCAAATGAATTAGTCTACAACTGATTTATTTGTTGTTATTGTTATACCTTGAAGAATTGCAACATCTTCTTTTGAACTGGCTTTATTATAGTGGTTCATACACAAATTATTTTAACTACATATTCAACTATAGTACTACTCACGATAATTGTATACCAACCTGGTTTTTGTAGGTTACAGAATTATGATGCCACTTGCCGCCTTGTTCAAGAAATTGCAGAGAATATTCATGAAAGAAACAGACAACAGAGGACAGGAGGGAATCCTGCAAAGGTAACTATGATGACAACCTGCTTAACTACATATTTGTTTACTCAAAAGTATATAGCAGTGCCTTCAGAAAGTATTCATACCACTTGACACACCTAGATTGTACAATATTTGCCCATTTATTCTTTTTAAATTCTTCAAGTTCTGTCAAGTTGATTGTTGATGATTGCTCGACAGACATTTTTAAGTCTTGCCATAGATTTTCAAGCCGATTTATATCAACTTTAACTAGGCCAAACCAGGAACTTTCAATGTTGTCTTGGTAAGCAACTCCAATGTATATTTGGCCTTGTATTTCAGGTTATTGTCCTGCTGAAAGGTGAATTAATCTCCCAATGTCTGGTGGAACGCAAACTGAACCAGGTTTTCTTCTAGGATTTTGCCTGTGATTATAGCTATATTCCATTTATTTTGATCCTTTAGTCCTTTCCGATGACAAGCATAGCCATAACATGATACAGCCACCACCATTCTGGAAAATATGAAGAGTGGTACTCCGTGATGTGTTGTGATGGATTTCCCCAAACATAATGCTTTCTATTCAGGACAAAAAGTTAATTTATTTGCTCTATTACTTAAAGTGCCTTGTTGCAAACAGGATGCCTGTTTGGGAATATTTTTATTATGTGAAGGCTTCCTTTTTTTCACTCTGTAATTTGTCAGTGTTGTGGAGTAACTACAGTGTTGATGCATCCTCAGTTTTCTGAAATCACAACCATATTAAACTGTTTTAAAATCACTATTGGCATGGTGAAAATCCCTGAATGGTTTCCTTCCTCTCCGGCAACTGAGTTCGGAAGGACACCATTACCTTTGTAGTGACTGGGTGTATTAATACACCATCCAATGCCTAATTAACCACTTCACCACACTCAAAGGGACATTCAGCATCTGCTTTTTAAAATGCTACTATCTACCAATCAGTGCCCTTCTTTGCGAGGCATTGAAAAATCTCCCTGGTCGTTGTGGATGAATCTGTGCTTCAAATTCACTACTCGATTGAGATACCTTCCAGATAATTGTATGTGTGGGGTACAGAGATGGGGTAGTTATAAAATAAATCATGTTAACCACTATTATTTAACACTGGAATAGTACATGCAACTTATTCTGTGATTTGTTAAGCACATTTTTACTCCTGAACTTATTTAGGCTTGCTATAAACAAAGGTGTTGAATACTTGTAGACTCAAGACATTTCAGCTTTTCATTTTGTATTAATCTCTGAACATTTTCTACAAAATAAAAGTCCACGTTGACATTATGGGGTATGGTGTGTATATCAGTGACACAAAATCTACATTTAATCCATTTTAAATTCAGGCTGTAACACAACAAAATGTTGAAAAAGTAAATGAGTGTGAATACTTTCTGAAGGCACTGTAGCTACTGTATTTGACCATTTCTGTTTAGAAATGGATTGTAATAGTGTTTATTTGCCTGTCCAGATCAACATGACACTGCGAGCGTCACTGCAGAAGCTGAAACAAAACATCAACCAGCTCAGAGAGAGTTTGCTCCGAGCCTCATCCTCTCGGCGCATGTATCCTTCCTTTCACAACATTATCACTGGTCCTCCTGGTCATGTGACTGATGACACGCAGCACAGTGCACCAAACCGGTTTGGTTTCACATTCATGACACTGCGGTGTAGTTGTATGTGAAGGTCCTGTATGTAAAGGTCCTGTAGAGGGCAGTGCTTTGTAAGAAATTGCATCAATCCTTCACTCTCTGCAATGAAAATCTGTGATTTGCATTGTCTGTTACTTTATAGATGAATGATAGTAAACTAATAGTCCAACTCCTTGTTAATCATGTTGTGGGGTCAAACGTTTTTGACCTTAACACAACTGCCTCTCCAGAATGCAGTCAGAAGCCGATCGGAGACAGAATCTTGTTGACGACCTGGTCACCAGGGACAAGCAGCTAAATGCCACGTTCAAGGGTGATGTTACACATCCAGAGCTCTCGAGGTATTACTCCCTCTTACAGCTCATTATGTATAAGTAATACACACACACACACACACACACACACACACACACACACACACACACACACACACACACACACACACACACACACACACACACACACACACACACACACACACACACACACACACACACACACACACACACACACACACACACACACACACACTGCTCATTAAGTCTCCTTTTAGCATATGCCACTCATTGTAAGTTAATGTTAATGGACCAGAATCTGAACATCGGTCATAGGCAATTGGTGATGCACCAAAGCCCGTCCTGCCAGCGGAGAACTATCTCTTTCTATCTGCTAGTGCTGCCAATTAATCTGAGTCTTGACTTTGTCTCAGCCCAAATGTGTCTGAAGGGTCTAACGGATCCACGGTTTCTTTTGAGGATAAGTCACCGGTCACTAACTTTGTGTGCAAAGGAGGTCTTTGGACTTCCGTACGACCATTTGTCTGAGCCCATTCGACGCCATTGGAAGTCTAGTCTGTCTAGTCTGTCATATTGGGGCCGGCGCAGGGCAATTGACTTCTAAATCGCTCAGATTCTCATTCATCAAGAGGCTTTGCTTGTCTTGCACTGGTGATCACACTCTTGGCACTGCCCGAAACTGGTACACTGAGGCTCAGTGAAAAAATTAAAGGGATCGGATGTGCAACCCAAGCTTTTAGAGTTTATAGTTTATCACTCTCCGCTGAGCTCATATCCTCATCCTGTCATCCTCATCTGCCAGTGGACCAATCAAAGCACTGGACGCCACTGGCTATATCCTGTATTCTCATATTATTCTTAATTGTAGAGACAGTTCTGTACAGGAGCTTAGGAAAACACTTTGGGAAACGGTCATTACTCAGCATCGGGCTTGACCTGCCCCATCCCAGGTGACGTATATTTGGACAGCCAGGAGGTGAAATGAATGGCGCTCACTCAGTGGTAACGGCATGGACTTCCGCTGTCAGGTTTTGAGTATGTTTTGTATGTGAAATTAAATGAGGGTTAAACCCCATTCATTTGACAGGATCGTGCTCTTTTAATAATACACAGGCTACAGGGATAATACTGAGGTTTTCAATTTACCTTCCAGGAATAGTGGAATGGCCGTGTGTGGTAAAACTCAGGATCAGTCATCGATTGATCAAATTTGCAGACTTTCGAAACGTTAACTATTTTCTTATTAGTCTGATCTGAGACTGCTCCGTTTATACGTGTTTCACAGACTTTCTTGTTTGGATTAATCCACTTAGGGCTGAAAGCAGGGAGGGATGGGAACACTTGCTTTTAGCCTTTTTATAGATCCCACAGCCAATCACGAATATTGGTGGCCCATAACTAAATCAAATGGCATCTAATGAATTACACAGTTGATCTTACTCTTGTGATCTTACCATTTCAAGTTTCCCCAGGAAAATATAAAGTACCAGTCAAAAGTTTGGACACACCTACTCATTCCAGGGTTTTTCTTTATTTTTACTATTTTCTACATTTTAGAATAATAGTGAAGATATCAAAACTTTGAAGTAACACATATGGAATCATGTAGTAACCCAATAAGTTTTAAACAAATCAAAATATATTTGATATGTTATCTTCTTCAAAGTAGCCACCCTTTGCCTTGATGACAGCTTGGCACACTCTTGACATTCTCTCAACCAGCTTCACCTGGAATGCTTTTCTTTCCTTAATGCTTTTGAGCCAATCAGTTGTGTTATAACAAGGTAGGGGTGGTATTAAATAAAATAAAGGTATACAAAAGATAGCCCTATTTGGTTAAAGACCAAGTCCATATTATGGCAAGAACAGCTCAAATAAGCAAAAAGAAAAGACAGTCCATCATTTACTTTAAGACGAAGGTCAGTCAATCTGGAAAATTTCAAGAACTTTTAAAGTTTCTCAAAGTGCAGTCGCAAAAACCATCAAGTGCTATGATGAAACTGGCTCTCATGAGGACCGCCACAGGAAAGGAAGTTACCTCTGTTGCAGAGGACAAGTTCATTAGTTAACAGCCTCAGAAATTGCAGCCCAAATAAATGCTTCACAGAGTTCAAGTAACAGTCACATCTCTTTATCAACTGTTCACAGGAGACTGCATGAGTCAGGCCTTCATGGTCGAATTGCTGCAAGAAACCAATATTAAAGGAAACCAGTAAGAAGAAGAAACTTGCTTGGGCCAAGAAATACAAGCAATCAACATTAGACTGGTGGAAATCTGTCCTGTCCTGGTCTGATGAGTCCAAATTTGAGATTTTTGGCTTCAACTGCCCTGTCTTTGTGAGACGCAGAGTAGGTGAACGGAGGAACTCCGTATGTGTGGTTCTCACCGTGAAGCGTGGCGGAGGTGGTGTGATGGTGTGGGGATGCTTTGCTGGTGACACTGTCTGTGATTTTAGATTTCAAGGCATACTTAACCAGCATGTCTACCACAACATTCTGCAGCGATACGCCATCCCAACTGGTTTGCACTTAGTGGGACTAGCATTTGTTTTTCAACAGGACAACGGCATAACACACCTCTAGGCTGTGTAAGGGCTATTTGACCAAGAAGGAGCGTGATGGAGTGCTGCATCAAATGACCTGGCCTCCCCAATCACCCAAACTCAACCCAATTGAGATGGTTTGGGATGAGTTGGACTGCAGAGTGAAGGAAAAGGAGCCAACAAGTGCTCAGCATATGTGGGAACTCCTTCAAGACTGTTGGAAAAGCATTCCAGGTGAAGCTGGTTGAGAGGATTCCAGAGTGTGCAAAGCTGTCATAAACACAAAGGGTGGCTACATAGTGGCAAATGGTGGCTACAAATATAAAATATGTTTTGATTTGTAACACTTATTTGGTTACTACATGATTCCGTATGCATTATTTCATAGTTTTGATATCTTCACTATTATTCTACAATGTAGAAAATAGTACAAATAAAGCAAAACTCTGGAATGAGTAGGTGTGTCCAAACTTTTGACTGGTACTGTATTTTGATGTACAGTGTATTCTGTACTTTGATACTGACGTGGGGTGGGTGGATGATTTGAGAGGGGGTGGGGAAGAGTGGGTAGGTAGGCCTTGCACTCAGTGTGTGGTCTTTGGGGTGGGTGGGTATTAGCCTCGCTTGGATAACCTAAGCTGTTCCATTTTTTCGAGGAGAGGGTTTGGTCCGGGATAAGGGGGCTTATTTTATTTGTGAAACAATACATTAGAGAGAGATTAGCCTCTTATCAAGCAAAGAAGAGACGTGGCGCCTCCATTTTGAAGGGTCACTGCACCCCGACCCTCTTTGGAACACCCCCAAGCCCCTTACCACCCCTTTCCCCATTATCAATCTCTCCTTTTTTTAAAATAGTTTTAACCTTTATTTAACTAGGCAAGTCAGTTAAGAACAAACTCTTATTTACAATGACGGCCTACCAAAAGGCCTCCTGAAGAGGATGGGGGCTGGGATTTAAAAAAAAATATATATATATGACAAAACACACATCTCGACAAGAGAGCCACCACAACACTACACACTACACTACTGCAACAAGTCGAAATGAGTTCAATCGGCCTTGTCCAAGTTACAGCCTCAGAGGCCTGTCTGTATGTCGGGTCCTCGGCGGCGGTGGAGTGTGATGCGGGCTGCCCAGAGATGCCTGATTAATAAGTTGGCGGGCCCCAGTGGGCGGTTAATTGGATAAGCTTTAATCTTCACACGGCGGGAGGAAGTGGAGATCCGCCACGCGGTAGGATAGTTACCAAACCTGTCGGAAAGATTAGCTTAGCGCTGGCTGCCGACCTCCTTGTCTCGCCCTGGCCGCCACTGCTGAGTAAGCTGGGCCAAGGAGTAAAGAGAGGGAGATGGGGTGCTTCAAACTACACACTCGCCCTCGGAAAAAGGAAGGAAGGAGGTGGCGTCATGGCAACTTTGAGTTCAAATTTAGTACAACCTGTCCTGTCCAATACCAGCGTGAGGAGAGGAACTTCACAACGTCCACAAGTATACCTATTAGAGGTTTCTGATCACACCATTACTTTACCTGGTGACATTGTGGTTTGTTATGAGCCTGGAATCACATCTACAATGACATATCTTTCATTCTTTTCAACAGTGTACCACAAGGATTTGATGAGCTGTATGATATTGTAGTAAATGGGCTTTGTTAAGGGAAGTGGAGGAGATTTTAAGTGCCTACTTCTGACAGCCAATGGCTGCAATCCTAATTTCCCTGACAGCCAATGGCTGTCCCCCAAGGTCCCCTGACAGCCAATGCCAGTCCTCCAGTCAGTCCAGTCAGCGCTGTCTGAGGTGAATTGCTGGGTCTGACCAGTAGGTGACACTGTCTTGACGGACGGGATTGATCTATCTGTACTAACGGAGAGTTTGACACTTCACCGCAACACAACCTCTGGGTCTGAGGCAGCCTCAGACAGCTTTTCCCCATTAACAAAAAAATAGCTTAAAACCACACAACAGTGTTAAGCGCTACACAACACAACAAGATCACTCTGGTGTGCGTGCCCGTGTGTGTGTGCGCGTGTGTGTGTCAGTCAGAGTGAAACACAACTGTAAACTTGAGGGCCCGTGGCTGTGTATGATTAGCATGCAGTGTTTACATGTCGAACAAGCCGGTACTAGTTTTTTTTTAAAGCAACTAAACATATCTGCTTCCTTGTTCAGAACGTAAAAACCAAACAAGAAAATAAATAAGCCTTGTCTCATCTGAAGGGAAGGACATGTTGTTACACAAGTCCACATCAGATGAGTAACATGAGTGTTACAGATGTAACCGCTTGCCACAGAGGTTGCACTTGTGTCCATTGTACCGTGTTTGTTTGCGAAGGGTTGACGGCGCGTGTCGGTAGTTCCGACGTGTGTCCCGTTCAGGTGATTGACAGGTACAGGGAGTGTGTTCTCTCCACCCTTGGCATGCTGATCATGTTGTTGTGTGACATTTCCCAGGTCGACCCTGATGCCAGGGGCGGGGGGAGAAGGAGGGACCCCGGCCAACCCCTGGCTGGTCAACGAGTCAGAGGACACCAGGGGCCTGGGCTTCTCCGCGATCAAACAGCAGCAGCAGCGCATCGTCGAGGGTAAGGTTACACAAAGTTCAGATAGAAGTGTATGGTGTGGAACTGTCAGGTAGACTAGGGGGTGTTGTCAGCTCTATTCATTGTATATCTGTCTACAACAGTCCGAACGTTTCACATCACTGACTCTGAATACACCCCTGATCAGATCTAGGATCAGCTTGTACCTTCAGAGGCCTAACTTCACCCATGCAAAACTGACCTGTGATCAGTGGCTCTAGTAGGAAACACAGAGGTGGCGGTCCTCCTCGAGGCTACACCTTGATAACTATATCCACACGGTCACAGGATGAGGTGAACACAGTAACTCACATTCAGCAGATTCGATTTCCAGCCTCTCCCAGTTCCTAAATCGTTCCCACATGGACTGTAACTGCAACATCCAGGCTGATCCTAGTACAGTTCACCTGACTCCACATGAGTCTCTCCTCTGTTATGTCTCCATTACGGTTCTGGCTGCGATCTGGCTATTTTCAGTTTGTCAGTATTGTGGGGATACAGTGAAACCACATCAAGGTTTTGAGCCCCCATTGGGAGTTCCGGATGTGAGTTTAGGGCCTATAGTGAGCAACCAAATCTGTGGTCTCACAGATTCCTGTGGTGGTGTCTGTGTCAAATTTAGAGACAAAGGGCCTTCTCCTCTCCTCACCAAATCCCTGAACCCCATGAAGCACATATAATAACCTGGACAAACTCAGTGTAACACCACCCCTCTGTAAAATTGTGATAGAGAATGATAGTTTCCCACAAGTTACGTATCCGTCTCTTTCACAAAGTCACTGTTCAGCTGCCCCCCTCTCCTTTTTCACCCAGTACAGTTAGAACAGTTAGAATAACAGAAGTCAGGCTGAGGTGTGTGTGTGTGTGTGTGTTTGTTTGTGCGTGCGTAAAGGCATGTCTTTGTCGTGTGTGTGTGTGTGCGTTTGAAGTGCTGTGAGTCACCTGTGGCACGCTGCCCCCTAGTGTTGCTCCCCAGTGCTGAACCCCAATAGCGTCATTCCTACTCACCAAATGGTTACCTTTTGAAATCACAAAATTGCTCTCTCTCTCTCTACCAATGAGTCATTAAAGAAGAATTTCGGCATGTCTTTATAGTTTTACCACCTCTCCGCTGCTACATCTGACACATTTTTGTGTGGATGCGTAATGTGCTCTAGAGTATTTGTATGGTAGTTGAATGGGGTTTTCCTAATTGTGGGTTGTTTATTGATGAACTGTATAATGCAGGAATCATCAACTAGATTCAGCTATGGGACCATTTTTTTCTTCTTGACTGGATGGTCAGGGGGACGGCACGCAATTACAAATCATTTGTAGACTGCAAATTGACCGCAAAGAAGCCCAAACGGATGTATTCCACTGAAACATAATATTTACTTACATTTGTATAAGATCACGTATCTCTCTCTATGATGAGTGTGAATACTTTGGAACAGATTTCCAAAATGAAGATCCCTTAGAGCTGATTTGGTGGTGTTTTTACAGTCTTATAAATACAAATATATACAGGGCCTTTAGAAAGTATTCACACCCCTTGACTTTTTCCACATTTTGTTGTGCTACAACAAGGTGGGATTCAAATGGATTTAAGTGTCATTTTTTTTGTCAATGATCTACACAAAATACTCTGTCAAAGTGGAAAAAGTTACAATCACCTTTGGCAGCAATTACAGCTGTGAGTATTTCTGGGTAAGCTTTTCACACCTGGATTGTAAAATAATAAATCAATTATTCAAGCTCTGTTAAGTTGGTTCAGGTAGATTTAAGTCAAAACTGTAACTAGGCCACTCAGAAACCTTCAATGACATCTTGGTAAGCAACTCCAGTGTATATTTGGCCTTGTATTTTAGGTTATTGTCCTGCTGAAACGTGAATTTCTCTCCCTGTGTCTGAACCAGGTTTTCCTCTAGGATTTTGCCTGTGATTAGCTCTAGTCTGTTTCTTTTTATCCTAAAACAATCTGTAGTCCATGCTGATGACAAGTATACCCATTACATGATACAGCCACCACTATGCTTGAAAATATGAATAGTTGTACTCAGTGATGCGTTGTTTGATTTGCCCCAAACATACTTATTTGTATTCAGGACAAAAAGTTTTACTTAAGTGTCTTGTGGCAAACAGGATGCATGTTTTGAAATATTTATATTCTGTACAGGCTTCTTTCTTTTCACAGTGTTATGAAGTAACTACAATGTTGTTGATCCATCCTCAGTTTTCTATCCCAGCCATTAAACTCTGGAACTGTTTTAAAGTCATGGTGAAATCCTGGAGCGGTTTCCTTCCTCTCCGGCAACTGAGTTAGGAAGGACGCCTGTATCTTTGTAGTGACTGGGTGTATTGATACACCATCCAAAGTGTAATTGATAACTTCGCCATGCTCAAAGGGATATTAAATGTGTGTTTTTAAATGTATTTATGTATTTTTTTATAGGTGCCCTTCTTTGCAAGGCATTGGAAAACCTCCCTGATCTTTGTGGTTGAATCTGTGTTTGAAATTCACTGCTCGACTGAGGGACCTTACAGATAATTAAATGTGTGGGGTACAGAGATGAGGTAATCATTCAAATATCACGTTAAAAACGATTTTGGACACAGAGTGAGTCCAAGCAACTTATTATGCACATTTTTACTCCTGAACATATTTAGGCTTGCCATAACAAATATGTTGAATACTTGACTCAAGACATTTTAGCTATCATTTTTTATTAATTTGTTGACATAAAATGTATTTAAAAAATGGGTATTGTGTGTGTAGGCCAGTACCCTAAAAATCTAAATTTAATCCATTTTAAATTCAGGCTGTAACACACCAAAATGTGGAAAAAGTCAAGGGGTTTGAATACTTTCTGAAGGCACTGTAGATATATACTTTTGAGGAAACATCAGGTTGTCATCATAGTATCAACGCTTACCTTTGCAGGATTTTTAAAATGTTTTGCTCAGAAAAGTTGGAGGTACAAAATAAAATCCCCCTTTGGCCAAATTCGGCCCACGGACCGCCAGTTGGGGAACCCTGCTATAATGTATAGGTCTCTCTCTTATGGAGCACCTCTCTATTTCTGTCTCTCTCTCTCTATGCTGAACAGGGCTGAGTTAACCCCTTTGTCTCTCTCCCTCTCTCTGAACAGTTCAGGATGCTGGGTTGGATGCGTTAGCCGCCGTCATCAGCCGACAGAAGCTGATGGGTCAGGATATAGGCAACGAGCTGGACGGGCAGAATGGTAAGGAGGGGTGTGTGTGTGTTTGTGTCTGCTATTGCTTCTATGACCTACTCTGCGTCAATCAGATAAGTCTACCCTACCTTTCACCTCAACAGTAAGACACAAGCTCCTTATCATATTGTGTATGTGTCTCCCTAACAAAGGAAGGGTGTATATAGTTCATGCATAGTTCTACCAGCCACACACCAGACCAGCCACACCTTACTCCAAACCACTGTGTGAAATCAATCAGACACGCTATTATTTCAGTCATGGAACAGGGGTCAGTACCCTTTACAGGTGTTCCAAGCCACCTTGGTCAGAGTCTCAGAATTAAATAAAGTGTTCATCCCAAATGGTACCCTATCCCCTACACAGTGCACTACTTTTCACCAGATCCTGGTCAGAAATAGTGCACTATATAGGGAATAGGGTGCCATTTGGGACGTAGACGATGCATTTCTATTCTTAAAGTGACCTCACGGTGAGCTCTCAGAAAACGTCCAGCCGTCCTTCTAGAAGAGCTCTGCTGGGGGTGGATCTGTGACTGTGTCAGGCTGTATAGTCTGGTTAGGAGGAATGTGAGCTCCCTGACGTACTGTTTTAATGCGTTTGCGGAGAGAGTCAAGCGCTGTCCTAGAATAGGAGGCAGACGGCGGGCAGAAGGCAGGTCTGAGCATATCGCTCTGGTTCGTCTACAGATGGAGGCACTTGAGAAAAGGTTGTAGGATGCCAGATAGTCATCATCCGCCTCTCGCAGGACCATTAGATCTCATTGTTTCCTCAACCGTCTCTCGCAGGAGCATTAGATCTCATTGTTTCCTCAACTGTACACTCTCCATCTCAACTACACATTTCTTAGTTGTATCCCCAAGAGACTCCAGTTTTGCCTGATTATTCGTTTTAAAGGTCCAATGCAGCCGTTTTTGTCTCGATATCCAATCATTTCTGGGTAACATTTAAGTACCTTACCAGGATTGTTTTCAATGTAAAAAAAATCTAAAATGAACAGAAACACCTTTGTAGCAAAGAACAATTTCTTAAACAATTTTGCTAGGACTGTCTGGGAGTGGTCTCAGTGTGGAGGGGAAAACTGAAAACTTGCTGTTATTGGCAGAGAGGTTTGGGAATCTGTTTCTTATTGGTCTATTAACTAATTTACAACCTGGTGATATCACCAGGCAGTCCAAACAGGCAGACATTTCAGGCTGCTTTTTCAAACAGCTCTTACACTAAAAGGGCATTATCATCATTTTCACAGTGTTATTCCAACCTCGTGTGGAAATGTATATGAAACACAGGAAATGTAGTTTTTAACTGCACTGGGCCTTAACAAAAGAAAAGAAAAATATATTTATATTTAATATATCACTTGCCACTTTTGGCCTTTGTCTCCTTTCAAAGCGATGTTTTCTGAGAACAGAATATGTTAGGGCGCTCTTAACGTGTGGAGGACACCCAAAGCCTATAGGGGGCAGAGGAAGATCGAGATGGACTTCTATCAGGCTTGGTGTCACTGTATATTGACTGTAGAGCGTATGGAGTGAGTGGGCTTAGTGGTCTGATAGAGGAACGTTACACAGAGTTCATTAGTTCCTGCTTGCTGTTCTTGGCATGTTCCCGGGCCGCACCGCAACGCCACAACCCCCGCGGGCCAGACAATTAGTGGACCGTTGGACTAAATGGTGCTTTTCTTTCTCCCGCCATGAGCACAATGTGATGACATGATTGATGTTCTCTCCCTAAAGAGCCCAGACTCCTTCCTCTGGGACATTATAAATGTAGGCTATATCCCAATAATGTTAAACAGCTTCTTAGTTATCTTGTTAGTCCTAACGGAGAAGAGCGGATGAAGCCATAGCCCCAAAATCACACCACTTTGTTTATGTTCTTCAGCCGTTTTGGTGGCCACCTATGAATATTCAATGCATATTTCAATTTATTTATAGTGTGTTTATTTTAGACGGCCAGTTCCAAGTTCGGTCAGATGACTTTGTATGGTCCTTTTCTGGGGCTGTGCTGAAACAGATCCCGCAGGGATGTGTAATCGAATGACCTTTTGAGATGGAAACAAAAACGAGTTTCCCCTTCTGCTGCTGGGAACAAACAGTAGATGTTTGGCCTGCGATCCTCCCCGAGTCAGAGGGTAGCTACGGCTTGATTGTTTCAGCCTGCTCTCCTCTTACCTTATTGAGCTAGAGAAGGATCATTGGTTCCCCTTCGATCCTCAGAGTCCGAACTGACGTGTTTTTCTCTTTTCGCGTTTCTTTTTTGAAGTGCGTGGCGTCAGTGTTTCCAATAACAAAGGACCTCGGCGCGGCAAATCGTCTGACGCGACGACGGTGAGTTTAACTGAGAGTCAGGACCCGATGCCCCGGCAGCAAGCGAGCGGAGCAGGCGATTGAACACTTCAGCCCTGATACAAAGTGGCTTTGATATTTTAGCTAGGCAGACCACATTCCCCTAAAGTGCACTTTATCCAAAGTTTTTGATAACGGCTCTCTTTCACTCTTTCCATGTTTTCGATCACGACCGAATGCATCTCCAAACGCCGCCTAGTCCCCTGTGCATGTTCGAACCTCTAACCAGGTCCGCCTGGTTGAAATTGAAACCAAACCCGGCAAATAAGAGTGTTAGGAGGCCTGCCTGGTCTCACGGATTGGCCCACCTGTATGCCTGTCCCCGGGGGTATTACATAAAGGTGATAAACAGAGGGATGAGATGTGAGGGGGGATCCAATAGTGGATCAGTCCAACATCCTGCAGTCTCCACCGGCTTCCCATCTGAATTTACAGTGGGGCTCAGAGTTCACGAGACCAACTGACTATTACTCACCCGGTCTCACACACAGGCCCTCAGGGCTCTGGAGCCTACAGGCTTCCCTCGCGTTCTCTCTTCCTCCCCTCTTTACCTCTGCCCTTCTCTTCTCCCTTCTCTGTATTTTCTCTCCTTACGCCTCGATCCCACCGACGGTGTCGTTGCATTTTGGTACACCAGAAGTACATTAGTTTCCAACGGAGCGCTGCGCTTGCCATTGCGTTGCGGAGGCAGTTGCAGTGCATTCTGTGTAGCTTTATACGCTGGATTTATCGAACGTGTGCGTCAATCTGTGTGCGTAGACGCCTTGGCAGAAATGGTAGCAGAAGGCGAATGTTGAACGTTTGTTGCACACATATCCCGGTGATGCATCGTACCATTTTGCCTAGTGAGGCTATGGGTGTGATCGAGGCCTCTCTTTAACCCTCTTTCTCTCTCTCTCTGGCTCTACTTATCCCTCTCTCTCTCTGCCTCCTCTCTACCTCCTCTGCCTCGTCCACCTCGACCTCCTCTCTCTTTCTCCTCTGCCTCCTCCCATCTTCCCTCTCTCTGTTCCCCTACCCTCTCCCTCCTCTCTCCACCTCCTCTTTCGCCACTCCTTCTTCTCTCTCTCCTCTCTGTGAGTTATGGCTGAGATGTCATGGTCCCAGAAGAGGTGTGGGACAGGTGGAAAAATAGGATATATCACACAGCGTGGTGAGCAGGGGAGGCCAAGGAAGGACTTCAAACAGCCAGGCATACTGATTGCTGTTAGCCTGAGAGTTCCCTTGCTTGATTTAGGGGCGGGACGGTCTGCATTGAGCCCCGCATGCCTTGCAGGGTGCTGGGGTAGAGGACGCCGTGGCTGCAGGCTGGAGAAACTGGTGGGTTACTTGAATCCACACCAAACCAAGCCATGCCACCCTAAAGACATCATACCACCCAGGTTCTGATGGGCATACTGTATTTGATGGTACAATTAAGGATATGCTGGTGTTTTAAAAAGGTCTTTAAGCTATAGGGTTATATACCCAAATGCATGATGGAATGCGGGCCTGCAGGCATGCACACACACACACACACACACACACACACACACACACACACACACACACACACACACACACACACACACACACACACACACACACACACACACACACACACACACACACACACACACACACACACACACACACACACACACACACACACACACACACACACACACACACACACAACCTAACAGAACAGTTCATGCTTTATATGCCCTTATGAGACACAGAGATTCAGTTAATGTTTTCTGCATACTTCGTGACCCGTATTATTGCGTCGTACAGCTTTGTAGGTGCTGCATTTCTTACTTGTATTAAATGACAAAATTGACAACGTAAAAGTAACAGGCTAGCATAATGCTTTTGGAGAGGCAGGGAAAATTGATTTCATTTGAAAAGCCTAGACTCCGACAGTTTGAGTGTTCCCTTTCTCTGTCTTTTTAGGGGTTCCGTTTTTCTTCTGATCTCAGTCAGGTTGCAGTGTTTCCCTGTAAATAGATTAAGCTCTGTGCTCGGGGCTAGCCTCTGACCTGAGTGCAGTGGAGGTTGCAGTCGGCTCCTTTTTGGGAAAGAGCTTGAAGCCAGGGCCATCAGTGAAGGTGACCTGTTATGAGTTTAAGAAATGAACCGAAGGCCCTCGGTTTCTCTTCCATCCCTGTCTTAAAAAACACTGTGAATCTACAATGAATGGTGAGAAAGGGTTGAGCAAAGTAGTAGCGGTTTTAATCCCCAGGCTTTGCAGGTGTGATCTGTGAAGACAAGAAAGCCTTTTTCCCATTTGGACAGTAGATTTTTCCCTCTTTTTGTTCTGTTTCTTCAATACCTATAAAAAGAAAAAGTCAATCTATGTTTTTGGGTGTGAAGATTATTTATGATGTGTGTCATCACCAGGCCTGTTCATATTTCTGACATGATGTGGCGTAAATCAACCATATTTTTATTTCCAAATTCAATGTGGCAGAAAATGTCCCTGTGCGTCTCACTAAATGTTCTATATCAACGAAATGAAGGTTTTTGCTGCTAGAATCAACATTGTTTGACTTTATTGGTGTTGATATTTCTCTGATTCGGGTCTGGAACAATGACATCAGCCCGTGTCACAGTGGTCTGTGATTATGAGTGACGGCCAGTCTTGTAAAAGTGGGTCTTTTCGCGGGGCTGTGGAGGGTTCCAGCTGTAGGGACTAGTTTTCCACAATACACCCTCACTTTGGTTGGAATAACCAGGGAAAGGAGGGTGTGTGGTTAAGCGTACGTACACACACACACACACACACACACACACACACACACACACACACACACACACACACACACACACACACACACACACACACACACACACACACACACACACACACACACACACACACACACACACACACACACACACACACACACACACACACACACACCCTTTCATTCCAGGGTTTGTCTATCTCCCCTATTACAAGCCTCATTAAAAAATCCAACATAGTCGACGTGGGCTGATCAAATGGATGGATGAGTTCATTTATTTTCCACACGCTGTTTGATGCTATTTAATCAACAAAGTTTCCCGCTAAGCCGATCCCCTTCAAATTCCCCACGCACAAACCTTTCAGAGGAATCAGTCATTGCTGTTTGTTCTGTTTTCTTTCCTTTCCTCCACCTCTTCTCCACTTTAATAAATAGACTGTGGCCCTGCGACGACTCCGCCAAAATGTGCTGCTCGCCGCTTGCACATCAAATATCCCAGCCGTGACCTCTGTGTGTACTCCTGCCTGGGTCTTATTCTGTTTTACTAATAACACTCTGAGTGGATTTCACCATCGCTAGGCAACACGGTGTCCATATCTTTCTGTTAGGCGACTATATTTTTGAACAGAAGTGAGCTCATTCAGACCAGAGAGAGAGAGAAACAAAACTTCATTTAGATTGAGATCTGCCGGTGGAAGATGACGGAAAGATCCAGAAGGAAGATCACTTTGAACAGATACATGTGGCCTAAACATCCAGGATTGTTATGTCGGACACTTGCTAAGATTGTTAGACGTGTATCCATTTCTATATGAGTAAGTGATGACTTATTTATTTTTTGAGCCATATCAGGTCATAATAGGAGCCTATTGTCAGTGTTGAAGATGGGCCTATGGGCTAGCCTGCTCCCAGATCTGTTTGTGCTGTATAGCCAACTCTTATGGTTGTTTGGCATGACAATAACCATACTGTATATAGGACCAAGCAAGATGGCACACAGATCTGCAACCAGGCTATCTCTAGGCCTCAATAGTATGCAACAACTACCACCCTCTCTCTTTGTAAAGGACTCTTTATGCTGGGGGAAAAAGGGAGATATGTTTCTATGACATAGTCATTAGTCTGTTATTTCCCACTAATAATTACGTCATTGATTCCGCTGCTGCATCATCAGAGTCGCGGCCGGGGAACTCTAATGAGGTCCAAATAAATAGTGGAACCCGGGGAACATTCTGGACTGTTTGGTTAGAACTGCTGGAGGACCAGTGACCTCACCAGTTGGGTGGTCAACCCTGGCTGTGGAGAACAGAGCTCTTGGTCACACTCTTCAGAGAAACAGTCCCGCGAACAAATAAACGTACGCTAATGGCGGCGCTCGGCGTTGAGGCGGAGCCGGGTTGCCGGGGCGAAGTCGACGATTGATTTATCACCCGTCCGCTTTGCTCCAGCTGCGAGCCAACGGTAGGGTGGTCAGGTAACAACTTAGTAGGGCTTAGGGATGAGGAAGGAGGGGTGGGAGTGGTGTTCGTGTCACGAAAATGGGTGTCGTCATACATGAAGACACGCCCGACTTTTGTCTGGTGTCACTGAGCTTTGAGTAGCAGTTACAGAGAGTGGATATGACCAACTGACTTGGTGGCTGGAGTTTGACACGACTCTGCCCCACAGAGTTGGACATAGGGAGGATTCTTCATGTACTAGATATAAGAAAATACACCTTGTATACCTTCAACCCTAACACCTTAAAACAAGTCTGTTGGTGGTTCACGGATAGTTTTCAGGTTCAGTGTTATGGTGCTTTGGAACGCTGAACGTGTCAAGTGCTACTGCTGCCTGCCGTGTTGTACCCTCTCTCATTGAAGAATAGCCTAATTTGACTTGATTCACACTACTGTTATTTTCCACAAATCTCTCTCTTCTCTGAAGGTGTTCTGTGGAAGCCCTCCTTTCTGTAACCGTCTCAGTACATGTACATATTTAGTCACTTCCTCTGAGTCGGGTGTTTATAGGTCAGAGTAGAGACACTGATCTAAGGTCAGTTTAAAATTTTCTTTCCTTATGATTAAGGTTAGGATTTGGGGAGGGTAAGCTGGTCCTGGATCAGTACACAGGGTCTGCCTCAGCTTGTATAACCGGGTTCATGCCCACTTGGTGACTGTGACACTCTAAACTTCTGACTCAGATGGAAAATATTTTCTGAAAGGCCTGGGAACTTGCCAGAGGTTTGTGGACAGAACTCTGGGCGAGAAGGTGGTGGGCAGCACAGGTCTTTCCATATGCAGTCATTTTAATAGCCTTTGGGGAAAAGGACATTTGAAATGACGTATTCTGAATATCTCACAGCAGTTACGCTTCTCTCCTGCTTCTTTCTCATAGAGATCATCTGACAAATGTGATCAAGTTGTAATTGAGAAAGATCTGGGAACAACCAATCCAGCGGGAGAAGCTGGTTAAAACCACGTCATTATCCAGGATAATGTCTACATTATCTGGGAATGTCTACTGTGCAGACTAGCGCTGCTGCAGGAGTATGAATTCACTGCCCACCCCATTCATAATGACACTGCTCTGTGATCGAGTGACAAATAATTGCCAAGGCGTGAAAATGCTAGACGGTCCTCCTATTTGACAAATCCTGACCTGGACACGATCGATCATATGCCATCTCCTTGTCCCACCTGATGGTAGTTGCATCCCTCTCTGTCTGGGACACAGTGTCACTACGGCAGAGTGGAAGGGGACAAAGTAACAATGAGGCGAAGGAGATTCAGGTTAGGGCAAGCGACCGGCGCCGACAGAGATGGCCGCCTCGCTTCGCGTTCCTAGGAAACTATGCAGTTTTTTGTTTTTTTATGTGTTATTTCTTACATTAGTACCCCAGGTCATCTTAGGTTTCATTACATACAGTCGAGAAGAACTACTGAATATAAGAGCAGCGTCAACTCACCATCAGTACGACCAAGAATATGACTTTCGCGAAGCGGATCCTGTGTTCTGCCTTTCACCCAGGACAACGGAATGGATCCCAGCCAGCAACCCAAAAAAACGACTTCGTGAAAGAGGGAAACGTAGCGGTCTTCTGGTCAGACTCCGGAGACGGGCACATCGTGCACCACTCCCCAGTAAACTTCTCGCCAATGTCCAGTCTCTTGACAACAAGGTTGATGAAATCCGAGCAGGGGTAGCATTCCAGAGGGACATCAGAGACTGTAACCTTCTTTGCTTCACGGAAACATGGCTCACTGGATAGACGCTATCGGAGTCGGTGCAGCCAGCTGGTTTCTCCACGCATCGCGCAGACAGAAACAAACATCTTTCTGGTAAGAAGAGGGGCGGGGGCGTATGCCTTATGTCTAACGATACGTGGTGTGGTCACAACAGCATACAGGAACTCAAGTCCTTCTGTTCACCTGATTTAGAATTCCTCACAATCAAATGTCGACCGCATTATCTACCAAGGGAATTATCTTCGATTATAATCACAGCCGTATATATTCCCCCCCAAGCAGACACATCGATGGCTCTGAACAAACTTTATTTGACTCTTTGCAAACTGGAATCCATACATCCTGAGGCTGCATTCATTGTAGCTGGGGATTTTAACAAGGCTAATCTGAAAACAAGACAGAAACTAAAACAAGAAGCTCCCACGCTGAGGTCTGTTCAACGCTGGTCCGACCAATCTGATTCCACGCTCCAAGACTGCTTCCATCACGTGGACTGGGATATGTTTCGTATTGCGTCAGACAACAACATTGACGAATACGCTGATTCGGTGTGCGAGTTCATTAGAACGTGCGTTGAAGATGTCGTTCCCATAGCAACGATTAAAACATTCCCAAACCAGAAACCGTGGATTGATGGCAGCATTCGCGTGAAACTGAAAGTGGGAACCATTGCTTTTAATCAGGGCAAGGTGACCGGAAACATGACCGAATACAAACAGTGTAGCTATTCCCTCCGCAAGGCAATCAAACAAGCTAAGCGTCAGTATAGAGACAAAGTAGAATCTCAATTCAACGGCTCAGACACAAGAGGTATGTGTAACGACGTTCGTCTGTTGTAAGAAGCGAGTCAGACCGAAATGCAGCGTGTAGGTTACTCATGACTTTAATGAATGAAAACGGTACATGAAATAACTGAAATACGAAAACAACAAACGAAACGTGAAACTAATTACAGCCTATCTGGTGACTACTACACAGAGACAGGTACAAACACCCACAAAATACAAAGCGAACTCAGGCTACCTAAATACGGTTCCCAATCCGAGACAACGAGAATCACCTGACTCCAATTGAGAATCGCCTCAGGCAGCCAAGCCTAACTAGACACACCCCTAATCATACACAATCCCAATGCTAATAAAACCCCAATACGAAACACAACATATAAACCCATGTCACACCCTGGCCTACCCAAACATATAACAAAAACACAAAATACAATGACCAAGGCGTGACAGTATGTGGCAGGGTATACAGTCAATCACGGATTACAAAAAGAAAACCAGCCCCGTCACGGACCAGGATGTCTTGCTCCCAGGCAGACTAAAGAACTTTTTTGCCCGCTTTGAGGACAATACAGTGCCACTGACACGGCCTGCAACCAAAACATGCAGCCTCTCCTTCACTGCAGCCGAGGTGAGTAAAACATTTAAACGTGTTAACCCTCGCAAGGCTGCAGGCCCAGACGGCATCCCCAGCCGCGCCCTCAGAGCATGCGCAGGCCAGCTGGCTGGTGTGTTTACGGACATATTCAATCAATCCCTATCCCAGTCTGCTGTTCCCACATGCTTCAAGAGGGCCACCATTGTTCCTGTTCCCAAGAAAGCTAAGGTAACTGAGCTACCGCCCCGTAGCACTCACTTCCGTCATCATGAAGTGCTTTGAGAGACTAGTCAAGGACCATATCACCTCCACCCTACCTGACACCCTAGACCCACTCCAATTTGCTTACCGCCCAAATAGGTCCACAGACGATGCAATCTCAACCAAACTGTACACTGCCCTAACCCATCTGGACAAGAGGAATACCTATGTGAGAATGCTGTTCATCGGCTACAGCTCGGCATTTAACACCATAGTACCCTCCAAGCTCGTCATCAAGCTCGAGACCCTGGGTCTCGACCCCGCCCTGTGCAACTGGGTACTGGACTTCCTGACGGGCCACCCCCAGGTGGTGAGGGTAGGCAACAACATCTCCACCCCGCTGATCCTGAACACTGGGGCCCCACAAGGGTGCGTTCTGAGCCCTCTCCTGTACTCCCTGTTCACCCACGACTGCGTGGCCACGCACGCCTCCAACTCAATCATCATGGCTTACTGGGAAGACGCTATCCGATGCGGTGCAGCCAACGGGTTTCTCCACGCATCGCGCCGACAGAAACAAACATCTCTCTGGTAAGAAGAGTGGCGGGGGCGTATGCCTCATGACTAACGGGACATGGTGTGATGAAGGAAACATACAGGAACTCAAATCCTTCTGTTCACCTGATTTAGTATTCCTCACAATCAAATGTAGACCGCATTATCTTCCAAGAGAATTCTCTTCGATTATAATCACAGCCGTATATATCCCCCCCAAGCAGACACATCGATGGCTCTGAACGAACTTTATTTAACTCTTTGCAAACTGGAAACCATTTATCCGGAGGCTGCATTCATTGTAGCTTGGGATTTTAACAAAGGTAATCTGAAAACAAGACTCCCTAAATTTTATCAGCATATCGATTGCGCAACCAGGGGTGGTAAAACCTTGGATCATTGTTACTCTAACTTCCGCGACGCATATAAGGCCCTGCCCCGCCCCCCTTTCGGAAAAGCTGACCACGACTCCATTTTGTTGATCCCTGCCTACAGGCAGAAGCTAAAACAAGAGGCTCCCACGCTGAGGTCTGTCCAACGCTGGTCAGACCAAGCTGACTCAACACTCCAAGACTGCTTCCATCACGTGGACTGGGACATGTTTCGTATTGCGTCAGATGAAAATATTGACGAATACGCTGATTCGGTGTGCGAGTTCATTAGAACGTGCGTCGAAGATGTCGTTCCCATAGCAACGATAAAAACATTCCCAAACCAGAAACCGTGGATTGATGGCAGCATTCGCGTGAAACTGAAAGCGCGAACCACTGCTTTTAATCAGGGCAAGGTGTCTGGTAACATGTCCGAATATAAACAATGCAGCTATTCCCTCCGCAAGGCTATTAAACAAGCTAAGCGTCAGTACAGAGACAAAGTGGAATCTCAATTCAATGGCTCAGACACAAGAGGCATGTGGCAGGGTCTACAGTCAATCACGGACTACAAGAAGAAACCCAGCCCAGTCACGGACCAGGATGTCTTGCTCCCAGGCAGACTAAATAACTTTTTTGCCCGCTTTGAGGACAATACAGTGCCACTGACACGGCCTGCAACGAAAACATGCGGTCTCTCCTTCACTGCAGCCGAGGTGAGTAAGACATTTAAACGTGTTAACCCTCGCAAGGCTGCAGGCCCAGACGGCATCCCCAGCCGCGCCCTCAGAGCATGCGCAGACCAGCTGGCCGGTGTGTTTACGGACATATTCAATCAATCCCTATACCAGTCTGCTGTTCCGACATGCTTCAAGAGGGCCACCATTGTTCCTGTTCCCAAGAAAGCTAAGGTAACTGAGCTAAACGACTACCGCCCCGTAGCACTCACTTCCGTCATCATGAAGTGCTTTGAGAGACTAGTCAAGGACCATATCACCTCCACCCTACCTGACACCCTAGACCCACTCCAATTTGCTTACCGCCCAAATAGGTCCACAGACGATGCAATCTCAACCAAACTGTACACTGCCCTAACCCATCTGGACGAGAGGAATACCTATGTGAGAATGCTGTTCATCGGCTACAGCTCGGCATTTAACACCATAGTACCCTCCAAGCTCGTCATCAAGCTCGAGACCCTGGGTCTCGACCCCGCCCTGTGCAACTGGGTACTGGACTTCCTGACGGGCCGCCCCCCAGGTGGTGAGGGTAGGCAACAACATCTCCACCCCGCTGATCCTGAACACTGGGGCCCCACAAGGGTGCGTTCTGAGCCCTCTCCTGTACTCCCTGTTCACCCACGACTGCGTGGCCACGCACGCCTCCAACTCAATCATCATGGCTTACTGGGAAGACGCTATCCGATGCGGTGCAGCCAACGGGTTTCTCCACGCATCGCGCCGACAGAAACAAACATCTCTCTGGTAAGAAGAGTGGCGGGGGCGTATGCCTCATGACTAACGGGACATGGTGTGATGAAGGAAACATACAGGAACTCAAATCCTTCTGTTCACCTGATTTAGAATTCCTCACAATCAAATGTAGACCGCATTATCTTCCAAGAGAATTCTCTTCGATTATAATCACAGCCGTATATATCCCCCCCCCAAGCAGACACATCGATGGCTCTGAACGAACTTTATTTAACTCTTTGCAAACTGGAAACCATTTATCCGGAGGCTGCATTCATTGTAGCTGGGGATTTTAACAAAGGTAATCTGAAAACAAGACTCCCTAAATTTTATCAGCATATCGATTGCGCAACCAGGGGTGGTAAAACCTTGGATCATTGTTACTCTAACTTCCGCGACGCATATAAGGCCCTGCCCCGCCCCCCTTTCGGAAAAGCTGACCACGACTCCATTTTGTTGATCCCTGCCTACAGGCAGAAGCTAAAACAAGAGGCTCCCACGCTGAGGTCTGTCCAACGCTGGTCAGACCAAGCTGACTCAACACTCCAAGACTGCTTCCATCACGTGGACTGGGACATGTTTCGTATTGCGTCAGATGAAAATATTGACGAATACGCTGATTCGGTGTGCGAGTTCATTAGAACGTGCGTCGAAGATGTCGTTCCCATAGCAACGATAAAAACATTCCCAAACCAGAAACTGTGGATTGATGGCAGCATTCGCGTGAAACTGAAAGCGCGAACCACTGCTTTTAATCAGGGCAAGGTGTCTGGTAACATGTCCGAATATAAACAATGCAGCTATTCCCTCCGCAAGGCTATTAAACAAGCTAAGCGTCAGTACAGAGACAAAGTGGAATCTCAATTCAATGGCTCTGACACAAGAGGCATGTGGCAGGGTCTACAGTCAATCACGGACTACAAGAAGAAACCCAGCCCAGTCACGGACCAGGATGTCTTGCTCCCAGGCAGACTAAATAACTTTTTGCCCGCTTTGAGGACAATACAGTGCCACTGACACGGCCTGCAACGAAAACATGCGGTCTCTCCTTCACTGCAGCCGAGGTGAGTAAGACATTTAAACGTGTTAACCCTCGCAAGGCTGCAGGCCCAGACGGCATCCCCAGCCGCGCCCTCAGAGCATGCGCAGACCAGCTGGCCGGTGTGTTTACGGACATATTCAATCAATCCCTATACCAGTCTGCTGTTCCGACATGCTTCAAGAGGGCCACCATTGTTCCTGTTCCCAAGAAAGCTAAGGTAACTGAGCTAAACGACTACCGCCCCGTAGCACTCACTTCCGTCATCATGAAGTGCTTTGAGAGACTAGTCAAGGACCATATCACCTCCACCCTACCTGACACCCTAGACCCACTCCAATTTGCTTACCGCCCAAATAGGTCCACAGACGATGCAATCTCAACCAAACTGTACACTGCCCTAACCCATCTGGACAAGAGGAATACCTATGTGAGAATGCTGTTCATCGGCTACAGCTCGGCATTTAACACCATAGTACCCTCCAAGCTCGTCATCAAGCTCGAGACCCTGGGTCTCGACCCCGCCCTGTGCAACTGGGTACTGGACTTCCTGACGGGCAGTCCAGATTGTGGACTTCCACATCGATGGAACAGTAGTGGAGAGGGTAGCAAGTTTTAAGTTCCTCGGCATACACATCACGACAAACTGAATTGGTCCACCCACACAGACAGCATCGTGTAGAAGGCGCAGCAGCGCCTCTTCAACCTCAGGAGGCTGAAGAAATTTCGCTTGTCACCAAAAGCACTCACAAACTTCTACAGATGCACAATCGAGAGCATCCTGGCGGGCTGTATCACCGCCTGGTACGGCAACTGCTCCGCCCACAACCGTAAGGCTCTCCAGAGGGTAGTGAGGTCTGCACAACGCATCACCGGGGGCAAACTACCTGCCCTCCAGGACACCTACACCACCCGATGTTACAGGAAGGCCATAAAGATCATCAAGGACAACAACCACCCAAGCCACTGCCTGTTCACCCCGCTATCATCCAGAAGGCGAGGTCAGTACAGGTGCATCAAAGCTGGGACCGAGAGACTGAAAAACAGCTTCTATCTCAAGGCCATCAGACTGTTAAACAGCCACCACTAACATTGAGTGGCTGCTGCCAACACACTGACATTGACTCAACTCCAGCCACTTTAATAATGGGAATTGATGGGAAATGATGTAAAATATATCACTAGCCACTTTAAACAATGCTACCTAATATAATGTTTACATACCCTACATTATTCATCTCATATGTATACGTATATACTGTACTCTATATCATCTACTGCATCTTTATGTAATACATGTATCACTAGCCACTAACTCTGCCACTTTGTTTACATACTCATCTCATATGTATATACTGTACTCGATACCATCTACTGTATCTTGCCTATGCCGCTCTGTACCATCACTCATTCATATATCTTTATGTAGATATTCTTTATCCCCTTACACTTGTGTGTATAAGACAGTAGTTTTGGAATTGTTAGTTAGATTACTTGTTGGTTATTACTGCATTGTCGGAACTAGAAGCACAAGCATTTCGCTACACTCGCATTAACATCTGCTAACCATGTGTATGAATGATTTTCGGTTTGCGACCGCTAGCAAATTAGCGTGTGGGAACTCAAAGGGTTTCTGCGGAAGGTAGCTTCATCATTCAAACGTCTACTTACGTTTTCCCTGTGAGATTGATTCACTCTGTTCACTTCTTCGCACAGCTTCGTCTTCTTTGACATTCCATTTGCTGGCCTTGCATGTGCCATGTCCCCGATCTTGCAAATGGTCTCACTAGTTTCACTTCCCAATGGCTTCTTCTTTGAGGTTCCATTTGCTTGTCTTGCACTCTCTCACAAATGGCTGGTGAGGTGTTTGGTCGGTTTCTCCTATCTTTTTTTCCAGAGGGGGTTTGTGACAAAGATGAGGTGGTCAGGATGGGATCACAAAGACAGTCCAGCTGGAGGAGAGAGCTATGTGGCAAACTGCCATTCATGTATTAAAGAGTACAATTCAACTGTCAGGATTGATTAAGTCATATCCTTTTAATGTAATTCCAATTTTGGAACTCTGGAACTTCTTCAGGTTGTGTAGTAGTACCTTAGCTTGGTCCCAGATCTGTTTGTGCCGTCTTGCCAACTCCTGTGGTCATTGGCGCGACCGCACATGATAGCACGGACAGATCTGGGACCAGGCTTGTGTAGTACTACCTCAACCATCTAGTGATTATAAAGAGATGTTAACCCAATGCATGGACTCCTCTGCCAATGATGGTTTGGGAAGAAAGGCCATATACCTAAATGATTGTCTAATGTTTATTTATGTGGCTGAACTGGAGAAGTGCCAATAGGCTGATTCTCCAGTCACACATTTAACAGTATTATATAGCGACACTGGGGGAAAAGGGGTCATACCTGGCATCGGTCGGGGCTTTCCATGTGTTATACACGTTGGAATAGTTAGTGTTTTGGGTGACACAGTATTGCCGTTCCTCTCATCTCAGGCACGTCCCATGATTCATATGCAGTTTGGGCTCTGAAACAGTATACCAAGAATACACAGACGATCTCTGTGTAGATCTGTATTGTGGTCGAGGCTAAACAATGTGTTTTCCCTGTGCACGTGGCAGTCTACTGTTAACCATTTAAATACTGTCGCAGCTCGGAGACCTCGATAAAAGCTGAAGTTTTTGTCTGAGAGCGAGAAAGAGGAGGGAGCGAGAGAGAGAGAGAATTCTCTGATTTATTGTATTTAAATGTTTTGTTTTTCTAGATGCCATAAAGCACGTAGGAGGTATTCCCGCCGTCGGTCCAGGCCGCTGTCTTGCTCGGAGGATCTTGGCTTTGATTAGCTGCTGTACATCTGGAACGAATGTGGCGCTCCACTCGTGACAGTCGTTAGTAACACACACACACACACACACACACACACACACACACACACACACACACACACACACACACACACACACACACACACACACACACACACACACACACACACACACACACACACACACACACACACACACACACACACACACACTAGCAGCAGAAATGAGACCCACATTAAAAGGCAATGGGCAGGAATTCCCAGACGCCAGAAAAGAGGAGTGGTCTATGGGTGTGCCAACTATGTGACGGAGAAGGCGAGGCACGACCCGGAGAGGGAGATTTAACACCTCTTCACACATTCTTTGTCATGTTAGGACAACTGTACAGAAAGTAAATATAATTATTTAGGAAAAGCCTATTCCTTTTTACAAACCCAGTCTTTTCTCTCTCTTTTGCACCAATAATGTCAGTGCGCTGAGGGCAGTGTGAATGTTATATTACAGGGTCTGGCACAATCTCAAACATGAGCGATAGAGGCATATGTGTATAAAAAGTATACTAAACAATCATTTGCAGCGGAATATGAACGAGATGACAGATTAAAAGCGAGCTGTTTTCAAAACACACTGAGGAATGGGAATGCATTGCAATGCGGTGAACCTTAATTGAACTTTAATGATCATTTACCCTTTTAACAAAATTAGCTCGATTTGAATGTGGCCTTGTTTAGCTCGCTTCACCACCAGAGAGGGAACAGCTGTGAAAGAAGAGGCAGAATAAAAAGCCCTTGTTCATGTATTTCTTTCTTTCTTTTCCCATTTTGTTGGTCGTCTGTTCTCATTGGTTAAGGGATTGCCAGTGCTGTAGAGCCCTATGGATCGAATGACCCTGAGTCTGCTTTTAAAGGGAGCAGCAAAGCCTGTCCACGGCTAATTGTGCTTGGAATAGCTGGATAAAAAACTCAACCCAAGACAATTCAACCCTACGTATATCGCCCGTTAAGCACAGCATGTGCAATATCACATCCACAGCATCCTCGAATAAACAATTACAAGTGCCAACTTTCCTCCTGACCCTTTTGTCAGCAATTCAAAAGACTGCTAGCTGACAACTGTCCTCACTGTGGGGATGTTATTGGTCTTAAAGGGAGGAGTGCATTTGATGATCGTCTTTGAATGATTTAAAGGGGATGTGAAGATTAGCTGGCTGCCTCTCCATCTCATACTCCAGTATAAAGAGTCACTCATCGAGTTACTCATCAACCAGTGGCGTCCGACCACCGGCGTGGGTGAAAGTGGAGACTGAGGAAGAAGCTCTCCGGTCCAACACGTTGGTCTGACGCACACACGTAGGTGGGCGCACTCAACACAAACACACAAACATACTTTTTCTCTTTGATGGAGACAACTCACCACCCCACAGCAGCAGCCCAGGGCAGGGCGTCAGAGACCGAAGTGTCGCCCGGCTCCAGCTCATCTGCACCTCGTCTGTTTCTCAGCGGAGCCCCAGATCACCTCCAGATGTCCCCTAGCTCATAGCCCTGTCCTGGGCCCAGCGAGTCAGTGGGAGAGGCTCCTTGGTCTTCCACTCACAACAACCACATCCAGATTGCCTGGCAGTGACACGCTCATTCGCAAACTATTAATTGTGTATTTTGTCCCTTGGAAAACCACAAACTAATACGCAGTAAAAATAAGCAGTAATAAGCAGTAAAAACTCCATGTAAGCGAAGTAAACTATGATTTCACCAGCAGGCTCACCCCCCCATCTTAACTACTTGATTGTTTGAGAATGAGACAATGCTTGGAAACAAACTTTTGGTTCAAGTCGTTCTCATTACCGTGTCTTTGAGTAATCTGCCTCTTTAAAGTGTCTTAGATGACATTAAATGGTCTTAGCTGGCGTTAAGCTTTTAAAATGGACGCTGTTAGACTGCGCAACACACTCCAGCATTGTACATTTGTCTTGTTCCTTTCCAAACGTCCATCAGATGGTTGAGTCCTGTGGCCTGTTAAGGTCAAGGAGGGAATATAATGTTGTTCTTGCACTGAGGTAAAACATGTTTTGTCACTTCTCCTTCACTTAAAGCTTGCATTTTCACCATTTTGGGTGTTTGCCATAGTGTGGATTCGACTGAATTCCAGCATCGATCGACCTCCCTGTGTTTGACCCAGAACTTCTCTTCAGGTGCCTTGACAGCACCGACCTCACTAGCTCCTCCTCAGAAGCTAAGGGGTTAACTCTATACTGACCGTACCTTCGTTCACATACCCGTGTCACTGCTATTACTTTTCAAGGAGTGTTACGTCACCACAGTGGTATGTGTACAATTTAACGCCGAACTGGCGTTAACGTCTTAATATCGCTCTGTAATATCCCCCAGGAGGGCTTCATCGCAGATTGCCCCATGGGGAAGGGAAAGTGCATTTGCCATGTGGTGAGGTTGCAATTTCAGCTGGCACTTTCCCTTTTGGTGGAGGGCAAAGGATTCCCTGCAATTTAATGCTACTTTGTCCCTGGTTCAGCTCTCGCTTGGCTCAGCCGGGCCTCGTTGGCTAACGTGAGTGACAGCGAGAACAAATCTCCCACTCTGTTTACTTAATCACTAACGACTCCGGTCTGGAAGCCACATCCAACGGTTTGGAACCCGCCGAGGATCTCGGTGGAGTAAATGCATTTAAAGTACCGCCTTTTCTTCGCCACCCGTCTGGAGGTAAAGTGGGTCACCCCATATATCGAGTGGAAGGGCTTAGGCCTACCCGCCACCTCAGTCCAGCAGGTGGTTCCCATTTCGGCTAAAGAGCAGAGACCTTCATCCACTCTCCCTTTTAATAGAGAGAATATTCACTGCTGTTACGTTTGAACATTCCACACATATGGAATTATACGGGGCATGTGTTCACACTCGGGTTATGAATAGGACCGGTTCATATGAGTGGGACAGGGTGGCTGAGGGGAGGCACAAGCTACCTGTGGAGGGCTGGGGTTGGGTACATTTCACACAGTCAAATCGAACTCGGTGTTAAGCATAGGCTTAGAAACACTGTGCAATGGCATTGAAACGAGGCAGCCTAGAGACGGGTCGTTTTCCAATGATTTCATCCATAGAGAGAAAGAGGGGAGTGTGGGGGGGAGTTGGAAGAAGCAGCCAGTTGAACAACGCAGCAGGGACTCATTATAAGTCATTCATCACAGCTGATGCAGAGAAACGGTGAGACGGAGCTAGGAAAAGAGAGGGAGGCTTCATGTTTGAATTAGGTAATGCTTCATTAGCATCTCAAGCCTTTGGTGAGCTTTTGAAGGGCGTCGTTCCATAAGTGAAAATGTGAGGATGTGATGGGGGGGGGGGACTCCAGACGCCAGGCTTGTTCACAGTCTCTCGGCGATGGGAACGCACGCCTCTTTAGGCTGTTGAAAATGCGGCGCACGCATGTTTTACAGTGGAATTGTTGGGGATGGTGGAATTGTTTATTCATATCTGTAAAGACACCTTAATAAGCACATTTTAAATGGCATTTGTCTAATTGTCCATAAAAGTCAGGGGAGTGTCATTGCGAAGTTGTAGCCTACTTATTACGTTTGATTTGAAGTTGGTCTTATCGTACGTTTTGGGGGGCAAGTGTGATTTGCTTCCATGAAGTAATGTATGTATTAGATATTGCTTGATATTAAGTCCATCTCATATTGCCGTACTGTAATCCTAGAACACTGTAGTCGTGTGAGTCCCGTCTTCTGTTCCAGCCCTTTGCCACAAGTGTCTGACATCACCCGTGAAGATTACTCATCTGAGTTACCACCATGGTTTGACCAATGGCGATAATGTAACCCTCAAATCTACGCAGAGACAACCGATCTCAATCAGAGACTGAAAGAGCAGCTCAAAGGCTTGAATCACAATATGATTATTTGAAACTGCGGCGGATGAGTATCACCTCTCTGACCTTGTTTCCAAGATAAGGCTTTTGAAATGCTTCAAAAGAGGAAATCCTGTTTCTGTCCACTCTATTTGATCTGTTGTTCTATGTGTGAAATCCACAAGACAAACACACGGAGTGGAAGGTTTGATTAAAGTCATCTTCACGGCTCCCTCCCTGTAATAGTACGACGAGCTTCAAAAGCAGTCTGGCCTCACAAATGAGCTCGTTTAGCCTCGTTTCGTTGAACGATGAAGGTTCGCCCTCTGTGTTGTGTCTCTCAGATCGGCCTACGCTCAGATGAACAACCGAGTCCTTTTGATCTAGCCAATCATCTTATTTTTCTCATCTGTTATGGTTTTGGCTTAATACTGTTCCAATTTGATTCTAGGTGGCTGCTGTTCCGTTTTCCAACCAGGCTGTGTAAAAAAAAATTTTTTTTTTTTTTTTCTGAGGCCTACGTCATGAGAGAAAGGCAGAATTCCCACAAAGTAAACAGTAATAATACACAGTGTACAACATATTAGGAACACCTGCTCTTTCCGTGACATAGACGGACCAGCTGAATCCAGGTGGAAGCTGTGATCCCTTGTTAGATCCACTTCAATCGGTGTAGACGAAGGGGAGGAGACGGGTTAACAAAGGATTTTTAAGCCTCGAGACAACTGAGACACGGATCGGCTATGTGTGCCATTTAGATGGTGAATGGGCAAGACAAAAGATTTAAGTGCCTTTGAACAGAGTATGGTAGTAGCTGCCAGGCGCACTGGTTTGTGTCACGGTGTCGTTGCACCGCAACGCTGCTGGGTGTGTATCAAGAATGGCCCACCACCCAAAGGACATCCAGCCAACTTGACAGAACTGCGGGAAGCATTGGAGTCAACATGGGCCAGCATCCCTGTGGAACACTTTCGACACCTTGTAGAGTCCCACGCCCCGACGAATTGAGGCTGTTCCGAGGGCTAAATGTGGTGCGACTCAATATTAGGAAGGTGTCCCTAATGTTTTATACACTCGGTGTATGTTATGCTAGGATCCACGTGTTTGTTTTAAAAGACACAAAGTGAAATGTTGCGGAAGAGCAAAGGAGACCTGCTGTGTTACTGTACCTACCAATTTGTAAGTCGCTCTGGATAAGAGCGTCTGCTAAATGACTTAAATGTACATGTAAATGTAATGTGTTCTGTTGTCAGGGTGAAGTACAGTAGACACAAGGTGAATGATCTAGAATAGTCTTCGCAGGGGGTTCGTGCGCTGACGGGCGTGTGGACGGGGTCTGATACTGGCTGGAGGATAGAGTCCAGACAGATACAGATCTCGACATCCCCGGGCACGCCGGTGTTTCATGTTACCGCTCCCTCCCTGTGGCAGCTTCTGTTGCTATGGCTCTCTGCCAGCCGAGGCACAATATGTACCGTATTTGATCTATACAGAGGTGTCTTGAACACAACGGCAAGAACATGTAACCACACATCCACGCCAGTTGAGGATACTGACTGTCTGGTCAGTGTGCTGCTTGGCTGCTGCCCTGTGCGGTACAATGCACTGTAATTCAGCTACATCGCCACCAGTGGGCAGTAGAGGAGACGACAGCTGAGACGGTTCTGATGATGAAATGGGAGGTTTTGTGGGGACTGAGTTGTGGATTTGAAGGGAGGTTTTGGGAGGAGGGAAAGTCGTAAATGTCAATTTAAGTTTGTTAATTTGTTTTGCACTTTAGAGGTGGTTTCCCTATCTGTAAGCGATCACCACCTACTCGTGTTCCTCATCAGCGGTGAGGGCATTCTGTAATTATACAGCATCTGCACTCGCAGCTGTGGAGACTATTGCGACATAATATTCCCCTAAACCCCTCTTCTTTTCACTTAGATTTCCTATGTACGTTGTGATGGCATTTAGATAGGTTGCGCTTATGTATGTTAAGTACATGAGCGTGTGTGTGTACGCGCCTGTCTGTTTCTCACAACAGTGTGTGCGTGAGCACTTGTCCGTATGTGCGTGAATCTGTTTGTGTGTGTGCACGATTGCAGAATGTATTGGTAGTGTTTTGGTGGTGAAATACCTTCCTTGGTGTCCAGAAGCTACGTGGGGTGGGGGGGGGTATTTTTCCTGTATGGATGTTTTGTCAGGAACACTGTACCCAAACATTTATTATGGCGTGAGCTACAACAGCACATAGTCCTGCCACGGCCCAAGTTTGTGGGTTTTAAGCATTTTAATAGAGAGACTTTTACCACAATAGTATCTCCATCTCTCTCTCTCTGTCTGTCTGTCTCGCTCACTCTCTCACTCCCTCCCTCACTCTCTCTCTCTCTCTCTCTCTCTCTCTCTGTCTCTCTCGCTCACTCTCTCTCTCTGTCTCTCTCGCTCACTCTCTCTCGCTCACTCTCTCTCTCTGTCTCTCTCACTCTCTCTCTGTCTCTCTCGCTCTCTGTCTGTCTCGCTCACTCTCTCTCTCTCTCTCTCTCTCTCTCTCTCTCTCTCTCTCTCTCTCTCTCACTCTCTCACTCTCTCTCGCTGCCTGCCTGCCCGCCTACCTCTCTCTCTCTCTCTCTCTCTCTCTCTCTCTCTCTCTCTCTCTCTCTCGCTCTCTGTCTGTCTCGCTCACTCTCTCTCTCTGTCTCTCTCGCTCACTCTCTCACTCTCTCTCTCTGTCTCTCTCGCTCTCTGTCTGTCTCGCTCACTCTCTCTCTCTCTCTCTCACTCTCTCTCGCTGCCTGCCTGCCTGCCCGCCTACCTCTCTCTCTCTCTCTCTCTCTCTCTCTCTCTCTCTCTCTCTCTCTCTCTCTCTCTCTCTCTCTCTCTCTCTCTCTGCCTGCTTGCCTGCCCGCCTACCTCTCTCTCTCCCGCTGCCTGCCTGCCCGCCCGCCTACCTCTCTCTCTCTCACTCTCTCTCTCTCTCTCACCCACAGTTTATAATGGTATCAAGTAATATAGAGTTATAAATAAAAACAGCTCCAGGGAAGCTTTCAGAAGGGAAAATAACATGTTGTGTATGTTTGAAGGTGACTTTACTTTACTTGCTGTTATTTTAGTCTTTCTATGAAGTGCTATGGGACGTTTACAAGCCAATGATATCACCCCTATCAAAGGTGTTATGGACTTCTTCTGATCCAATCAAAACTCCGAACCCAGTTCACAGCATTAGATCAGCAGCAGATTTCAGATGCACTGTGGTAAGTTAAAGGGACTCGGAGCCCTGGGACATGTAAGGAACCATTCTAAAGGGCAATCATGCTAAAGGAAGCCCAGCGTGCAAAGCGCTTTTTTAATACTCAATACCAAAACTGTCTCTTGTTACACATTCCTGTACTCCGAGTGGCTAAACAACAGCTGGCGGTGGAATCGGTTTTCCATAATAAAACGTCTCCATCATAGTTTTCTGTTTGAGACACATCTTTCCTTCTCCACTGTCAACGGACAGTGAGGGACATTATTATGGATGGTGAATCGTCACTCTGGACCCAGACAAGGGTCCTGGCAGAATGTGTGTGTGTGTGTGTGTGTGTTTGTTCCGGGTTAAACGGGCCCTGTCTGCACATCAAAGTCCCACTATAACTCTTAGCAGTCTGTTAGACACACTCGGTGTACTGCTGGAAAGCTCCGCTCAGCTCCACAGGGGTGCAGTATAACTTAGTCCAGATTTGTTTTGTTGGTGAGAAACAAAGTCTCCGCGGGTGGTGTTTACATTGACAATACCTACAGGGTGTTTTTACAGTACTGCTGTGCCAGGCCAGCTAGATCCTGGAAACAACCTTATGCTTACTGCGTCTGTGCCCTCTGAAATCGGTCCAGAGGGCACAGATGCAGTTGTACTGTTCCGCTTTTCCCTAGTAACGATAACAGCATGGTCGTTTAGCCGGCACTAGTATGCAAAACGATTTACAGAAGTGTCAACCAATTCTTAGTTTATGTGGCCCTTGTGGAAACCCACAATCCTGGTGTTCCTAGCACTTTGCTCTAAACTGAGTCAATTGGAGGCACAAGTGAAATGTTCCCCCATTTCAATGTGTTACCACCTCCTCCTCCAAGGTCTTGGTAAGGTAGTGTGGTTTTTGTGGGTCCGTGCCCACGATGGGTCCCGTGCTCCTCCGCCATTTTTCTGCCTGCACCCTCATGCTCATCACACTCTCATTGTTCAGTGGCACCTGGCCATGCTGGGGAGCTGCTGGATCAATCTGGAATCTGGCAACCCTCTGAAGCAATATCCTGAATGGCTGCGGCCTGGTGGGTATGAAAGACCTAGGTTTGGTTCTGAGAACCTGGCAACCGGCCAGTATACCACGTTCCTCTGTGTGCCTGACCTGCGCTTTGGGTTTCTTCTCTTTTAAAGAGGCATCATTTGAATTTGTATGTCCCTTGAGATGATTTCCAAGAACTTCCATGAGGCTCCAAGAACATCGACGTTCGGCACGGGAGGGTTGACGTTTACCTGAGGAAAAAAAATGCTCAATGCATTTTCACTCTCGAAATGGTTCGGATTTGCACGTTCCATTGGAAAGCGAGTTATTTGATGGATTCACCCCCAGAGAACCCCAGCAGAATGACATGATCGTACAGCATGACAGACATAGTCTTTCCAAGTGGTCATAAGCCCCTCACCTTGTCCTTCTACAATGTGGTTAAACCAGGCAGTCCTATTTACGGCCCTTTGCTGGACTCTCTAATCCAGTGGTAATCAAACCTCTCCCCGGGGACCCATCAGCCATTCCGTGTATTTAATCTAATCCAGAGCTAGAACACGTGATTCAACTTGTTGACTATTCATCAAGCCCTTGACTAAGCGAGTCAGGTGAGCTAATTCAGGGCTAGAACACGTGATTCAACTTGTTGACTATTCATCAAGCCCTTGACTAAGCGAGTCAGGTGAGCTAATTCAGGGCTACGGCAAAATTATGAAACGGCTGAGGGACCCCGAGGAGAGGTTTGAGAACCACTGCCGTAATTCACCTGACTTCCTGTTTCGCGAACGCCAGTCGGACCCAAAATCAACGGTATTTCGTCAACGCAAGGGCACAGCGGTGGGATAGGACTGCCCCCGTCAAAGTGAAAGGCTCAGGGGTGGGGATGTCTATGGCTTCTCTTTCAAGTGCATTCTTTCTAGTGGAGGTTCCACCTTAAACAGAGTCATCCGGCAACCGACCTCCATTTTGGGTGTCCTCGTGAAGACTGACGGCAAATCGTCCGGGTAAATGGGGGTAAATGGTACGGGACCCCGTCGTGCTCGGTGGAGGGCTGTGGATTCATGGGGGCAGGGGCAATTCCAACCCTGTGGTGAGACTAATCTATGCACATGTGCTGAGGCACTTCAGAAGACCAGATGCTGGGAGGAAACGCATGGAGATGCTTCAGCTCCAAAAAGCTCCTGGCGAGTGTGTTATTGCTTACAGACAATGACTGACACACACAGGAGGAAGAGACACACACACACACACACACACACACACACACACACACACACACACACACACACACACACACACACACACACACACACACACACACACACACACACACACACACACACACACACACACACACACACACACACACACACACACACACACACACACATCTCCGACCCCGTGGCAAGGCTATTTCATGGGGGCCTAAGGTGCCATTTGTCAATGCCTTGGTTTGAGGCCAATCGATCCCCTCTCATAAGCAGTCCATTCTACACTACACTTCTCAGCTTCTAAGAGCCTTAGAGGCTTTACAAACCATTTATAAATCAGATTCATTGGACAAGCAACGCTAACAGGCCAAATGTAGTGTTTTATTTTTTATTATTGTTGATTTTGTTATTTTTGTGGTCACATTTTTTTCATCATGAATCAACGTGTCTTGAGGCATGTTGTTGGTTTTGGATCCACTTCAGAAATCAAGGCATTAACTTCCCATCAGCAAGTGGTCTTGTAAAACCTCAATAGACACTCCATTATGAACAAATAAACGGACAGCTCTTTTTTTTTTTACAAGCTACGCTAGATGGTTGTTAGGACAAGAAAGTGGCGTTGTTTATTTCTGCTACTTCCCACATGTCAGACTGGCCAAAACACATGTTCTGCACTGTTTCTTTACCCAAGTCCTTCTTATTGAAACCAAAATGGCTCATTTAGGTTTTTTCTATTGGCCCCAGCTCAGCGTTGCTCTCTCCGGGTTTCGCTGTCAGTTTATAAAGTCAGAAAGCTCAGAGCTGTGAGTGCAGCCCTTACTAATCCTCACTTGTTTACAATGCGCATCGGGGGGGGGAGTTTAAAAAAGAAAAAGAGGACAAAAACTTTGATGGAAAGGCGCAAGTTCTTGTAAATAGTGTAATTGCGGCGGCACTACAGTGTATTATCCAAGCGGAGTTCTGCGTACACGATGTGCACCAAGTGAAGTTCCAGTAACGACAGAGTGTTGTGTTTTGCTTGGCAACCAGAAACCTCTTCTCTCTACATTGGTGCCAATTGGTAACAGTTGTGGTGGGTAACTAGCTACAGGGGCCCAGGATTCTGAGTGTAAAGTGGAGCGCTCTGTCTGTCCTATCCTCAGGAGAAATCACTCGGGTAAGTGCAACGAGATGAGTGCCTGACGAGTCTGTTTGTGTTTGAAAAATAAGCATCTCTTTCTCTCTTTCTCTCTCTCTCTCTCTCTCTCTCTCTCTCTCTCTCTCTCTCTCTCTCTCTCTCTTTCTTTCTTTCTTTCTTTCTTCTTTGTGTGTGTGTTTCTTTCTTTGTGTGTGTGTGTGTGTGTGTGTGTGTGTGTGTGTGTGTGTGTGTGTGTGTGTGTGTGTGTGTGTGTGTGTGCGTGTGCGTGCGTGCGTGCGTGCGTGCGTGCGTGCCTGCCTGCCTGCCTGCCTGCCTGCCTGCCTGCCTGCGCGCGCGCGCGTGTGTGTGTGCTCCCAGGCCATCGGATTGGGAAGGCATCCTACAATAACACACACAGTTAATACAGCGTGTCCTGGAGCCAGTGGGGTGTCACTGTTTAGAATGGTGCCCCAAAGCCGCAACAGCAAACCCAGTACAAATAAGTCAGCAACTTGGATGTTTGGAGGGATATGACGAAGGTTGGGGATGGGAGTAAGTCCTCTCTCATTCATCTGGGTGGGGAGGGGGGGGGGGGCAGACAGACACTCGGGGCAAAGGACTGCTGCTGCTTTGCCTCTTCTACACACTCTGCCGTGACAGCTCCTGTTGGTGGTACTGGATGCCTATTGGCTCATGGCCCAACACCACATCCTGTGGGGGGTGAGACTGGGAAATCCCTCCCAGGATGCTGCGTTGACAGACCCCAGTACCTGAACCATTGCTTCACTCAGTTGCACTTCCTGCCCCTTGACGAACTCCATTCCATTTCGTAACTGGCTCCAAGGCCCCAGCTCTGCTCCTTTGGTCCTGAATGGCCTCCTTGCTTCTGTTAGTACCGGACCATAAGTATTGCTCTGGTCACAGTTGTGTAATAAAGTTGGATCTTGGATCTGGATGAGCAAGAACCGGTAATGTTGGACCCTGAGATCATATGCTCCAATCCTCCAATGTTTGTTTGCAGGCGTGAGACATGATTTGAGACGCAAGACAAGGAAATGGAGAATGACGTGAGTCTTCTGCTCTGTGTCGTCTGAGAGGAAAATCTCATTGCCAGAGCCAGTGATAGGACACGGAAGGAGAACATTGTCCATGACAAACACTATTCCTCAAAGGGATTTCTGCTTCTTTGGTCTCCCAAAACAATTGGCCGTCCAATACAGAAACTAAGGCGTTCATCCTAGAACTCACTGTTCCCTATGTGCAGAGGAGAGGAAGTCTCTCAGTCTCTCCATCCAGATGACCATCCAACAGGGATGGAAATGAACCTGTTAACTATTGTGTCTTGAGACAGGAAGCTGGCATTGGATCTAAAGGCAATCAGGAACATTGTTTAGAGAAGCAGCGTAATTGTCTTGGACGGGAAATGATGGGACTCTGAGAGGGCGCAGTGTAGTCGGCCGCGAAGGAGAAAGTAAAGATGTGAGTGACGTCATTGCAGAACAACATCTGTTTTCCAGAGCCTTCGGCGGCGTCATGTTTCGTCAGAAGAATGTGGTCGGAGGTGTCCTACGGTGCACCAGTGTGGTTAGGGAATCGCTGTGTCAAATGACATCACTCGCGGCCATGCCTACACCTTTCCTCCTCTGCAACCTGTACACAGGACAAAGACCAGAGAAGTGATACAATCTGAAAACAAACTCATGCGAGGGTGCTTTCCCTTCTTAGCATATAGTTGAGAAAGAGCTATAGAAAGAGAGGGAACCAAGGTGACAATGGCGTGTTCCCTTCTGGAAGAGACAGGATTGCGCTGTTTATTCGTGTTTGGGAAGTTTGGGAAGGAAAGTCTCTTTTTTTTTTTTTTCTTTCCAGAGCTGTGAACTTGGCCTGTCAGTTGACACATCCGTGTAATCTCAACAGCACTGCTGTCTCTGTCTTTTGGCTGCCAAACAACCACCCACCCAACCGGTCTTTCCCCCAAGCGACTGCGCCTGGAGGTTTTAATTGTGTTTCTAGCTAAACAAATGAGGTGACAATGGAAACAGTCGGTATCCATTAAGAACTTGCTAATTGCCTCCTACATTTTCTTGGGGAATGTTGGAACAAGGACATAAATATGTTTGCATAGGTTGATTAAGAAAAGTCTAGTTAGTTACTTGTGTATATTATGATGCTGATAGATTCATGTCTCTTTCCTCAGGGAAGGAAGAACACCGAAGTTGTCTTAATTGTGAAGGAAACTATTCTTGTTTGTTTTTACCAATTCCTTTGACTTGCAATCACTTGTCCCTTCATTTAAAAAAGGTGGAAAATCGATGGCTCGTTGCCCATTTGTCTGCATTTTTTAAAGTCTTTGATTAGAGTTTTTCCGTCAACTTTAGATTGCTGTTTTAGATGGGGCTTTCACATTGGTTTGTGTCTGTGGGGATGTGTGGGTGGAGAAATCCATTCATTCAACTTGTTGATGTGCTGCACACTGAATGGTAACTAGACACAAACAGCTGTGTCTCGCCAACTTTCTCCTCATTTAAGTTAAGAAGCTTCTGTGTGACTGTGTGTTTTCTGTCTCTGAGGTGATACTCCTGAATTCTCAAAGTGAGATACTGTCTAAGCAGACTCTTCTGTGTGAGAATGTGTGACTGTGTGTTTTCTGTCTCTGAGGTGATACTTCCGAATTCTCAAAGTGAGATACTGTCTAAGCAGACTCTTCTGTGTGAGAATGTGTGACTGTGTGTTTTCTGTCTCTGAGGTGATACTCCTGAATTCTCAAAGTGAGATACTGTCTAAGCAGACTCTTCTGTGTGAGAATGTGTGACTGTGTGTTTTCTGTCTCTGAGGTGGTACTCCTGAATTCTCAAAGTGAGATACTGTCTAAGCAGAATCTTAGCAATAATGCCTCGCCTTGACTGTGAGCTGTATTCTAAAGAGAGCCTCATCACTGACATCAACAAAATGCTCTGTTGGACCAGCGCGTTTAGCATTGTTTGTCCTTGACGACCGAGGGGAGAGGGGGTTTAGTAAGGGGGTGTGGGATAAAAGAGTTGGGAAGAGATTTTCGATGTACCCATTCCATGGCACATGGTTTATGAATTGATACGCAAAACAACGCCGGATTCAAAACTTTGTATTTTTAAATTTAATTTACTATACAAAATTCTTGCAACCAATAGAATGTTATATATATATGGGGGATACAATCTTCCCAGCTCTGCAGATTCTGCTGTGAGGAGGTAGAGTCATTAGATCATTTATTTTGGTATTGTCCATATGTAGCTCGTTCTTGGTCACAGGTCCAGGAATGACTGAAGAATTACAACATTTGCCTAAAACTAACGCTGCAGATAGCAATACTGGGTGATTTGAAAAGCCATAGTCAATCAATCAATAATATAATAATAATTTTAGCAAAAATGTTTCTTTTTAATTTACAATTTGTAGAAGCTATGAGAATAGAAAGATTCAATTCCTTTGTGAAGCATCACAGCACAGTTGAAAAATATATGGCAAGTAGAAATCCAAAATGGATGATGTTGAGAGGCAGATGGGAGGGGTTGAATGTAAAACATACGGGATCTGTAAAATGTATATTGGTTCAGAACCTTTGTGAAATAGCACAGTTACAAATAGAAATCAAACTGGATGGACATCAGGAATAGAGGAAGGACTAAAATCAAACAAAATATAACTATTGTGAAATAGATTGTGTCTGTAAAATGTGTATAAGATGTATAAACTGAAGGTAGAAGCCTAAGTGTTTATCGGTTTACTCCAATCGGGGGAAGGGTGGTAGGGTTTGCGGAGAATAATAAAGGAATATTCTAAAAAAAAGTATGTTTGTCTATATAGGTATGTGTGTGTATATGTATGCATGCGTGTATGTATATGGATATATATATATATATATATTTACCCCCAAAATATACAGGGGACTGGAAATGATGCAGACAATTACATTGATGGAAGCAACTACAATTACATTGATGGAAGCAATATTAAGCTGCTCCACCTCTTAGCGGGAAGAAAGGGGGGTGCGGGAGAGGGCGGTGATTGCAGACCTCAGCACACAGCGTCACTGTTCCTGATGCTAGCGTTAGGTGCCTGCTCAGAGTTTAGAAAGAATGCTTCCTCTACTTACCAATGTGAGGGGGGTTGCAAGCCGTCACTGTTCCTGATGCTAGCGTTAGGTGCCTGCTCAGAGATTAGAAAGAATGATTCCTCTACTTACCAATGTGAAGGGGGGGGGGGGTTGCAAGCCGCCGCTTACAGTGCACCGGATGACATTACTATGTGAGTATGAGCCTATGACTCTGTGCTCTCTCCCACACTGTGGGTTTGGAGGTTTATCCAGTGTAATAGCATTTCAAATAAACAACCTTCGTTTTGGAACAGGGCCTGCATTGTGGTGTGGCTGATAGGCCCGGTCCGAGCCATGGAGAGCAGCTGTCATGTATCGGAGCAACGTGCTACATTAGGAAATTGGGAATTATGTCTCTGGAGTGCGGCATGCGAAGAGGGAAAGCGAGTCGGTTCGTTCTTTGTGTACCTATCCCAAGGGGTAGCTGGTCGAACTTGTAGGACCGTCTCTTGGTTTCTTTCTCTCTTTTTTGCTGCTCATAAATTGTTGCCTCATGCTAGGATGAGGTGGATGTCCCAGGAGATGTTTTACACATGGCCCTCTCACGTCTCTCCGTCGCCACTTTCCTCTCTGCTCCGCACTTTTCCCCTTTAAAACTGACTCTGCCTGACCCGCCTCACCCAAATTATCCCCAACTTAATTATCTGAGTTGGGCCGAAAGCAGGTTCAGTCAACCACTGATGACTCCACTTACCCAAGCATGTTTTCTCACTGGCGAAGGGGCGTCTCGAAACTAGGAAAGACAACTTACCTAGAGATAAGAATAGTCTGATTATGACCTTCGAACTCACTCGTGAGAATTTCATTATTTAGCCTAGTTGATGTTACGCAGGACGGATGCAAATTATATTGGAGTAATTTTGTAACCCGCTAGAAAACCCTCTCTTAGCCATGTATGTCTGTCTCAGACATCAGAAAACAGGTAGTTTCCTGGAAATAAGAAAGCAGCTTGTTTGAGTTGGCAGACAAAGGAGACCTGTAGGTGAAAGACTTGCTTTCCTTTCCTGAAAAAACTCCAACTTGCCAAATCGGGTAATATGTGAACAGAGTTTCTGTCCACAACACGTCACTGTTCGTGCCCCTAGCTTTTTGTTTCTGTCAAAGGTTTTGCTGGAGACTGGAGAGGACCTATCATCGAGGCTTGAATTGAATAAACGACGAGCCAGTGCCACACAGCTACAGACGTACCCCCAAACGCTAAAGACGAAATGGATCATTTAGATTCTGTTTAGCAATGAATCATTGAATGTAGCACTCGATCAATGAGCCATGCTGTTTTGACACATTTTCGCTCATATTTCTTCAGATATTTCTTCATGTTTGTGTTTCATTGTTGAGTAATTGGTTTACTCCGCCTATGAGTTGAATAGCAAGTATAGCAGTGGGAACATTTTCAAAGGCTCTCGCCGCTGAAACACAGTTCACTCAATGTCATACAAAAACAGTCTCTTGCAGCAACTGAAGCGATTTAATATGTAAATGCTCACTGCATTTCCTAGGGAGCAAAACTGGTTGAAATGCAACTTTTTTTAAATGACCAGTTTTACAATCATGTCAATCAGTTTTGCCTGCTGGGATTTTGCTGCGCTGTAGTGTTGGATGGCAGTGACCTAAGTCGTGGTCTCGGGTGGTCTCCAGCAGTTGTGGACTACCATGGCTGTCGTGTCACCATGGCAACTCGTCGTTATGAATCGCAGGCCTCCAGCTGGACGGCCTTCAAGACAGGAAGGCCTACTGTACTGCAGCAGCGCCCGGGCCGACGTCTGTTCCACGAGCAGCCGTTAAAACACAGTAGAGTCACTGATTAAATCCAGCATTGATTCAGGAAGTACTGAACGATTTTGAAAGGGAGAAGAGTGCTTTCACACATTCCCCCCATCGCTCTTGTCTTTTGTCTCGAGGGCTGTTTGAGGCTGCCGACAGCACCTATATAGGCTCCGTTTCCTTCCAAGTCCATAGCGTTTCTATAAAGGGTGATTTTATTAGCGAGTGCCGAGAGTATAGGACTGTTGGAGGTCTCTTAAATCTGAAAATAAATATACTTTAAAAAAAAAAATTAAATGGTGGTCTTTGAGATGTACTTTAACTGATATTGAACTGAAGCATCGTTCCAACTAACTTTGTCACTTCTCTCTTTCCCTCTTAGAAATCATCGATGACCTCACCCACCTGGTGGACAAGACGGATGACCGGATCCGCAACGAGACACGAAGGGTTAAGCTGGTGGAGACTAAGTCGGCTTCCTGCGGTGAGCACATCTTCTTTCTCTTTCTTCTCCAGGGTCGCTGCGGTCTGTTAGGCCATTTGATCTGCTCTGTGTTCCTAACCCAACTGTGATAAGTCTGTCTCTCATCCAGATTTATAACCATCGGCCCCATCTCCTTTTTCTCTTTCTGCAGCTCTCAGTACAGTTCAGGGTGCTGTGAATGGCCTAGTAAAGGGGGCATAGACCTTCAGTAATGGGAAAGCCAGACCCAAACTCCAAATGCACTCAGTTATGTGTTATATTGAGTCTCGGTCCTATAATCTCATTCATGATGGTTAAAGATCGTGTTGAAGAGCTCCTATCAGAACCATCTGAAGCTGGATTCTCTCAGAGTAGCTCCATCCATCGTAGTCCATTCAGCAATATCATTGCTGTGCCCACCGGAAGCAGACTCGATGCTGCTTAATTGACCAGAAACAACGACATTGATGACACCGAAATACCACACAGTGGCGTGGGGATTGTCTCTCACATCTACTACTCTCTGCTATAGAAAACAGTCCCACATAGGTCCCCATATCCAATCCCCAGTCCCTTACTCTGTGAAAGGGGCTTCCAAGAGTCAGGCTGTAGTACAGACTCTGTAGTAAAGTCAAAAAGCCTTTCTTGGTACCACATTCAAAGGACTCCCGGGATCCAGTCTGTAGTGTAGTAAGTCAGCACCACCCTCTCTTGTAACCCGTCTTTGATGGAGTTCAGTGGTTTACAGAGCTAAAGAGGAGCTGTGATGCTGTGTCAATGGGGCCCTCCCTCACCATTACCCCCCAATCCCCTTTAATTTGTTTAACTCGGCTCTTTGGTCTTTAGCCTTTACAAAGCCCGGCTTTCCTCTCTCAATGGCCACCCTGCTTCTTTCTCTCTGCTGGGAAAAAGATATGCCAGAGGGGGGAGGTCGCTAGGCTAGCTACCGTACAGCGAGAACGGGAATGTCCGACAAAGCTTGTTGGCGTCGTCAAGCTATGTTTGCCTTGTAAACGCCAGTCCCCGTCACCTTGGAGATGGTCACATTGTTTGCACCAGGAGCCCCCACTAACAGGCGAACAGTGGCGCGGGGATACAACCGTAAGATCTGGGGATGCGATGAAGGATCAGCTAATATAACAGTTTATGCCGTTTCTGTCCAGTTACCATGACACCCAGGGAAGGTTTGTTTGAAGATCTCAGAACTAGTGTCACCGGGCACATTGTGCTTACCCAGGAGTTAGTCTCTCTCTCTCTCTCTCTCTCTCTCTCTCTCTCTCTCTCTCTCTCTCTCTCTCTCTCTCTCTCTCTCTCTCTCTCTCTCTCTCTCTCGCTCTCTCTCTCTCTCTCTATCTCTCTCTTTCTCACTTGCGCGCTCACACACATATCTGTCTGCGATCTATCTCAATGTTTTCTCCCTATCCCTTCTCTTCTCTACAGTGCCAATGCTTGGGGGGGGGGTAGTTTGGGTGTCCCCACCCGCTCCATTCCTCCTTTTTCCATCCTCTCTTCTCCTGGTTTGTTTGACACTTGTCTTTGTCTCGTGCAAAGAAATAATTTAAACTAGAACACGCCACACATCTTTTGGAGGGTTTCTCCTCTTGTTCTTGGGTGTGTGTTGATGATTCCTGAGCCTGGGCTTTATTTGTTTTTGGAACCCAGCTCGTCCAAAGCCCAGGCTTGAGTGTTATGTCTTCCTTCTGTTCTTCTATGGGTGGGAAAGACTGGCTTTGACAAGGAGACGGGCATACTTGACATACTTTCTCTCATAAGAGAAGAAACATCCCAGATTATGCACAGTGGGGGCAGAATCCTGATTTAAGATGTGTGTTTAATTTGAGGATTTAACATAAGATGGTCCTTCTGTAGCTCAGTTGGTAGAGTATGGCGCTTGTAACGCCAGGGTAGTGGGTTCGATCCCCGGGACCACCCATACGTAGAATGTATGCACACATGACTGTAAGTCGCTTTGGATAAAAGCGTCTGCTAAATGGCATATATTATTATTATTATTATTATTATTATGTTGCTGCTGTTGGGATTTGAACTGTTTGGAGTTGCAGCATTTAGATGAATTACCTGCAGCAAACTCACATCTTCTTATACGTGTACTGATGGAACCTGAGGCTTTTGTTTGCAGTTGTGCCAATCTTTAATCAACCTCTTAGACCTTCTGCCAGAGACAAAAACAAGGACAGAGAGATGAGTGACTGAGGACGCTGTGGAAAATCCATCCTACCTTTTGTGTTTTGTTGGCAAGCTGAAGGCTATACGAGCACGGGCTGAACATGGTTAGGGGTCATCTCTCCGCTGAAGGGAGGAAGGACCCACACAGCCTAACATACCGCCATGGATCCGTCCTGCAGCAACGGGACTGGCTCTCAGGGCAGGCTTGTGAAACCTCCTGGGTTTTGTTGAGACATACTGAGAGTCGAGACACGAGCACATTACAAGTCCTCCAGCCATCCGTCTCACGGTGCTGAGGTCGATTGGGGAAGAGCCACAATCAGACCACAACACGGTTGTGGATTTCACCAGGATATATGGGTGACAAGAAAAACGTTAAAGCTTTTAAAGCTAACTTGGGGTTGGCCTTTTTAAACCGTGTTTAAGCTTTGAGCAAAATGAGAAAGTGAAGGCTGCCCAATTAAAAGATGCAATAAAGTAAAGCCTACTTTTCAATGTCACTTCCCTTTACTGGGAAATGGGTAGTGAACAGGTTTTGAGGGGGGTAGGGGGCATAAGAAAGGCAGATGACCCCTTAGCACCAAAGGGCCCTAGGAGGGTGGTGTGAGTTTCCCAGGGTTTAAGTGTCTCATCAGGCAACGTTGGGGCAGACCTCTCGCCCTCTCTCCAACGGACTAATCCCATGGGCCTGCGGAGGCTGGAGGAAACCCAACACACACACACACTCACAGACTCGAATCCCGCAGGTGGCTTGCATCTCAAGTAGGCCTGAATAGTTAAGGCTTTGGAGGGGTTGTCATTGAGGATAGGTAAATGTAACTTCATTTCACTGAATCCCTTTCAGCCTGTTAAGTAAACCTTGAATAATTTTGATGGCCGATATGATCATTTTTTACTCGTCTCCCATGCCCTAGCATTCATTTCAGTGTTGGACCGAAAAAATACTGAAACAAACCATTCAAATCTGGGGCTGTACTAAAACAACGAAAGATCCAAGATTTTTGTACGTATGACGGTGTTGGTCCCATGACCTAGAGGGGGTAACAGGTCCCGAATGTCATGGTTTGCCACGTTTACAAATGCTTACCTCACCTTTACCACTGGTGTTTGGCTGGCAAGAGTGGAACATTGGATGGCTGTAAAACAATAGATCTGAAACAGCAGTCGCTTTACTGCTTCTTTTTCAAACTTCACAAGCATCCGACAGATTCGATCTGCCCCTCTGAAATGTGTTATTCCTCTGCGAACGCTTTTCATTTGACTGTATATTACGTCAACATGATGGTCATCAACGTGTTCTGAAGTGATATATTCATATTCCAATGGAATTGCTGGAGGATAACTATCTACCATGGTATGAGAAACCTGAAGGTTCACAGTTAGAAAAGTGGTGACCTCGCAAACCATTTTAACATCAAATTTGACCGGTCTTTTATGGCCGAAAAGCTTTGAACCATAGGCAAAGGGTACGAACGGGGGAGGTGTGTGTGTTGGCGAGGGCAGAGACAGAAATACAAATTCCACCTGCATCCCTTCCTTTTCCCCACCAAGTAGGATTTGTCTTACCGATACGTCGGGAAATGCTAAATAAAAGGGTGTACCCCAATCCTCTGCCCATCTCTAATGCTCTGGGGGGGGTTCACTTTGACTGCTGACTGCACTATAGACCCCTTGGCTTCAATGGCGAAGCGTAGTCTCATCTATTTGGCCTGCAAATGTGATTGTTGTCATTGCTTCGTCGAGACTGGGTCAGGAGTAACTTATTTCGTTACTTAGCGGGACGGGCACTGTCCCAAAGAGAAGGGGAGGGAGTGTTAGTTGGGTGTCTGGGGGCTGACGTGACTGGGTGGTAGGGAACATATCGAAGAAGAAGATGACTTTATTATCCCAACGATGTACATGAACGTCTAACGTAATTTGACTTCAGAATGTTTATCTGCCTACGCCCTCCGTCAAGTCGAGCTGAATGTAAAGATGACAGCATACTATCCTGTTTTAATATCCTTCACACTGAGGCGTAGTTAATTGTCTGGTGTGTGTGTGCGTGTGTGTATATTTCTCTTAAGTGTGAGGTGTTTAAAAAGCCATCATGAGGGCTGTTGGGAGGAATGTTCCCACTTGACATTTACGTTGTTGCGGCTCTGCTCACATGTGTAAGTTATCAAGTGGGGAGGTCCTGTCTCGACCAATGATCATCCTGAGAGGTCGGAGACTAGCATGCTAGGCTTCAGACAGAGCTGTTTTATTGAAAGTTTGAAATAAAAGCTTAGGAGAAGAAGGGGAAATAGGACTAGGATTCATTGGTTACATGTAGAGTATGGTGAATGTGCATAGCCACTAAGTTGTGCCTGCATCTCCTTCACTCAACTCAGACAGAGAGATATTTCCCTCTGAGGGATCTTTCCCTCAGTTTGGAACTGTTTAGTAGTGTATCCTTGCAGTAGCCATACCACCGTATTCAATTAAGGAATCCTAAAAGTAGGAGAAAGTGTCGCAACCAACCAAGCTAACGAGGCATCCAGACGTTTGGACTCGCTGCTGCCACATCCAAGCTTCCTAGCCAAGTCCTATGTCTCATAAGAACATCTGATCTAGAATCAGGTTTGCCTTTTAGATCAAAAGGAACAAGATTCCACAAACGGAAGGGACGGACGGACGGGACGGGGGGCTGATCCTAGATTAGGAGTTGTACTCTGACTACGACGCAGGCAATTAGTTCAGCTTGGGTTCATCTTCCCCCCCTATCTCTCCCTGTGGACCAGACTGCAATTACGCTGCAGAGTAGAATGCACGACGAGAAAGCCAAGGTATGAAAGAAATGGTAACCAAAAGTGAAAAGGCCGGGAGGGAAAATACCAGCTCGCATGCGAAACGACCACGGACAACTTGAGTCAGCCAGAGACTGTCGACAGCCATCAAGCCATCAGATTCTCCAGGATGCAGTTGTTTGAAAACTTCACAACCGATGGTGATGCCGTTCAAGGAGAAACACTAGAGAGCGAGCGAGAGGAAAATGTGGCTAAACGTGTCCTTGGAGTTTTCCATATCTACTGTAATGTGTGGCATGAAGTTGGGAGAGAAATCCCCCTAGCTGCCATGAAAGCTGACCACGGTTGAGAGGTATGACACTTGACACCAGCCGTCCACCAGTCCTTTTATTCTTACCAACACCTTAGAAAGGTTTCAGGATTTGAAACGGCTGTAGGTTAGATGACAACAGACGAGACAACTGGAAAACCCTTTGAACGCTGGTTGTCGGCTCATATGCAAACACAGAATAACTATCCATTTTACAGTCTGGATAATAAATGTTGGTCTTGAACTTTTTGAATAGTTTTTCTATATTTTCTTTATTATCTTGGCCATGATAAAAACGTTAATTTGATCTGTGTCTATATCATTTTCAGGTCCTGTTGGGTAAGACGCTTTTGATTTAAGTGTGAGGTAGCTACAGTATAATCTTTCAGGTCTCCTCTGTCTCCACAGCATTGGTGGAAAAACATTGATGACCCTCTCTCTCCAGTGAAGTCAGATCTGGAGCACATGCCCACCGCAGCGTGATCTGTGCCAGTAAACCAGTCACAGTTCTAGATTGCATATAAATGTGTATTAAGTCATCTTGGTGAAAATGTGCAGGTAATATGAGGGTACTAGCCTAAACACAGGGGCGCAGCAAGGATTTATAAAATTGGCTAGGGCCAAAGGTCTGAGCTAACTAGACAAAGCCTACCTTTTTCAAGTTTACTGATTGGTTGCTTTTCCACCACCTATTCCTTTGGTCTGTGGCTGTCCAGCTTAGCCTGATCAGAAGAATTTAGGCAATGTGTAGAATTCCCTGTCTATGTAACTGGCATGTACTGTACCTGTCTATGTGCTGTAACTACTCTGCATTAGGTACACTTTGTAAAGTTGTTGATTGTTTGAATTTCTGTCGAGTTGCCCCCCCTACAGTACTTATCCTTCGGTTTTGTGTTTCTATTCTTGTTTCAGGGATGCTGGTGGTGATAGTTCTCCTGCTCATTGCTATAGTGGTGGTTGCTGTGTGGCCCACCTAACGAAGAGGCTGGGGGGAGCGTTTTGGACGTCGCACCGTCCGTCGGCTGACCACTGAGACTGCGTGGAGAGCCTACAGGGGAGACGAGGCGCAGAGGCACTTATGCAGGTATGTATCAAGCGTGCTGATTTAGGACCAGGTTTGCCTTTTATATCCCAATTAATAAAATGACATAGACAAGGCAGACCTGATTCTAGATCAGCACTCCTTGAATGAGACGCTTGATACATACGGCCCCAGTGCTTCCAAGCCCTGGTATACCCCTGTGCCCTGTTAAACACACACATACACTAATAATGACACACACACGCTCTTCCACCTCCCTCCCTCTATATTTCCTCTCTCCTTTCCCCTTTCCCCGGGTGCATTGTATTGTTCTCTACTGTACCTCGACACTTGGAGAGTTGAGCCCTGGCTTATGGGGAACCAGCAACAATGTTTTATTTTCTCACGTGGGGGTTGGTTGGGTAAAGGGTAGCACTGACCCTACTGTAAGACCTCGGGGGGGGCTTTTTCTATCCTAATTCTGTCTGTGGGCTGAGAGGTCCAGGGTTCCGGGTCGCTAATTGTGCTAGCTTAGCAATTCACTCACACATATCATCTCTCACATATCTATACATGAAGTATTATTATTATATTTACCCACTTGCGGTTCTAATGCTATCATTTGTCTTGGGATTTGATCATGTTTACAGGATAATGCCAGCCAAAACACATAACACATTTTTAACATGAACGTGAATCAGTTTAGCTTAATGCAACCTTGTCATTTCTAATAAACAACATTTACAGTCAACAGCACAATCCATGGACTCCTTGGTGTAAAGACATTTGTGTTATATAATATTGGTAATCTACTAAGGATAATGTACTGTATCTATAACATACTCGGCGTTCTTCCACTATGTCAATTTAAAAGCCTTGCAGATGCTCCAAAAGGTTGGGAGATGCTTGCTTGCGTCGGTGTGAACAGTCTAGCTATCCCACTACTGGTCTGTGTGAACAGTCTAGCTATCCCACTACTGGTCTGTGTGAACAGTCTAGCTATCCCACTACTGGTCTGTGTGAACAGTCTAGCTATCCCACTACTGGTCTGTGTGAACAGTCTAGCTATCCCACTACTGGTCTGTGTGAACAGTCTAGCTATCCCACTACTGGTCTGTGTGAACAGTCTAGCTATCCCACTACTGGTCTGTGTGAACAGTCTAGCTATCCCACTACTGGTCTGTGTGAACAGTCTAGCTATCCCACTACTGGTCTGTGTGAACAGTCTAGCTATCCCACTACTGGTCTGTGTGAACAGTCTAGCTATCCTACTGGTCTGTGTTAACAGTCTAGCTATCCCACTACTGGTCTGTGTGAACAGTCTAGCTATCCCACTACTGGTCTGTGTGAACAGTCTAGCTATCCCACTACTGGTCTGTGTGAACAGTCTAGCTATCCCACTACTGGTCTGTGTGAACAGTATAGCTATCCCACTACTGGTCTGTGTGAACAGTCTAGCTATCCCACTACTGGTCTGTGTGAACAGTCTAGCTATCCCACTACTGGTCTGTGTGAACAGTCTAGCTATCCCACTACTGGTCTGTGTGAACAGTCTAGCTATCCCACTACTGGTCTGTGTGAACAGTCTAGCTATCCCACTACTGGTCTGTGTGAACAGTCTAGCTATCCCACTACTGGTCTGTGTGAACAGTCTAGCTATCCTACTACTGGTCTGTGTGAACAGTCTAGCTATCCCACTACTGGTCTGTGTGAACAGTCTAGCTATCCTACTACTGGTCTGTGTGAACAGTCTAGCTATCCTACTACTGGTCTGTGTGAACAGTCTAGCTATCCCACTACTGGTCTGTGTGAACAGTCTAGCTATCCCACTACTGGTCTGTGTGAACAGTCTAGCTATCCTACTACTGGTCTGTGTGAACAGTCTAGCTATCCCACTACTGGTCTGTGTGAACAGTCTAGCTATCCTACTACTGGTCTGTGTGAACAGTCTAGCTATCCTACTACTGGTCTGTGTGAACAGTCTAGCTATCCTACTACTGGTCTGAGCTTGGTGGTCTAAAGCTATTCGATCTACACCCAGCATTCTTAGCCCTCTACTGTACTTCCCTAAGTCACACATGGAGCTGTTGATAGAAGTGTGTATGTTTACGCCCAAGACTCCGGCTTCAGAGACCCAAGGCAGACATTGAATGATTTAAGACGATAGAGAAAGAGAGGCAGAATAGAAAAAGAACGAGTCACACTAGTGGCGACTTAACAGGAGTTTATTTCAACTGAATTCTGGATTTAGTTCTACCAGCTTGGTGTTCAGTAGTTATTGTTTCCTTCTTAAAATCACAAACATCTAAACAACCACAAACAAGTAACAAAAAAAAGACAGAATAAAATCCACAATGTCTCGTGTCATTAAATATATCCATATATAATAACCATAATATATTAGTACACATTGTAAAACAAACATCGCAAAAAATGGTTTTGCAAAGGCCAACACAGCTAAACAACATTTACAATTAAAAAGTATGAACAAAAGCAGCGTTTTGACAGATCTGCGGTCGTAATATTTCATCAAAGCGGAGGACATTGTCAATCCATTGCTTGGAATACTGGTCTAAAATGTACATCATGGGGATACAGAGACAGAATGGGAAAAACGATTGAGGTTTGATTATATACTATGTGCCAAACAGAAATACATTTACATTTAATGTCACGAGTATGGATATAACGATAAAAGGAAGTAACATGTAAATATATGTATAAATACGTGTAATATGTAATATTTCAATACACCAGCACAAAGCATGTGTATTTATATGACTGATCTGTACACAGAGATAAACCATATGGAACACAGATGCTGGCAATCAGACCCTCAATGTACATCTGATTGGTTTGAAATTAAAGAAAGATGTGGTTTTAATTCTTTTGGGGATAATCAGGTGATTGAATTACAGGATTTCCCCCCCTCCTAGTCCTCGTTTCGCCCTCTTCGAATCGTTCTGAACTGAATTAATTTGACAGCCTTGTAAGAGACATTGAAGAATGTCTGCAGCTGTTGAATAGCTGCTGCTACGGCATCCATATTAGGAAGACCACTGAAAGGTTTGCTTGAAATCTGATGACTTGCTCATATGGATGCCGGACACCACTCAAGACAGAATTTTCAAGAACCCTTAGAGTGTCAGGCAGTCCAGCTTGTAACGTGTATATCTTATGCACAAGGGTCTATGGATGGTTAAGTGGGGGGAGAAGGGGTATGAAGACTAATAATGCTTGTGTAATAATGTTTGGAACAGTCCACTGTTCGTCAGAGGTAAACTGCACTCTTACATGTCTCTTGCCTCAATACAACAAGAACATAAATACTGTTCTTAGGTGTGCACTCTGTCCGTTCTCTTTGCTAACATCTACAATCAATAAATTGAAGATAATAATAGTTTTATTATCTAGATCATTTTCACATAAAAATACTACCTATACAGATCTTTTATTGTTGACTGCCAATCCCTGCTTTAGTACCTTGGGGAAGAGGCTTGTTTCAATTAGAAATGCTTGACACATTGTGATTTGACATTTTGTGAATAGTGTGAATAGTGTGAATTTAATACGACACAGAAACAATTCTGTGCCGATTGGTGAATAGCCTACAGCCTACATTAGGAAATATTGTTCCTATGGAGAGGTCGTATACATATGTACATTGTAACGCTTTCAATTCAATATGTACCAATATCTCACTGCTTGGTTAACGTTCTCTGAAAACAATCAGATTTGTGTTGTCCACACACAGGGCCTAGTGTGGTAGCTAGTCTATTTGAAACCTTAGGTATGATAAGGTTTTATATTCACATCAGTGGTTTTGTGTAAAGCATGTGTACTATATTATAATATTAATGTGAATTCATATTTCATACATGTACACCTTCAATATCAAATAAAAAAACATCTATATTCTAAATCTGGGCAACATGGGGAAGAACCGCACTGCTTTCTGTCTCTTAGAAGGACTGGCTCCAAAATCACTCGATCATTAAATATATACTGAACAAAAAAATAAAAGCAACATGTGAAGTGTTTTATGAGCTGAAATAAAAGATCCCAGAAATGTTCCATACGCACAAAAAGCTTATTTCTCTCAAATTTTGTGTACACATTTGTTTACCGCCCTGTTAGTGAGCATTTCTTGTTTACCAAGATATTCCATCCACAAGACCGGTGTGGCATATCAAGAAGCTGATTAAACGGCATGATCACTACACAGGTGCACCTTGTGCTGGGGACAATAAAAGGCAGTTTTGTCACACAACACAATGCCACATGTGTCTCAAGTTTTGAGGGAGCATGCAATTGGCATGCTGACTGCAGGAATGTCCACCAGAGCTGTTGCCAGAGAATTTATTGTTAATTTCTATACCACATCTGGCTTTCTCACATGCGGGATCGTCTGAGATCAGCCACCAGGACAGCTGATGAAACTGAGGAGGACTTTTATCTGTAATAAAGCGCTTTTGTGGGGGGAAAGTCATTCTGATTGGCTGGGCCTGGCTCCTCAGTGGGTTGGCCTATGCCCACCCAAGGCTGCGCCCCTGCCCAGTCATGTGAAATCCATAGATTAGGGCCTAATTCATTTATTTCAATTGACTAATTTCCTTATATTGAATTGTAACTCTGTAAAATCATTAATTATTGCATGTTGCACTTATGTTTGTTCAGTATAATTGAACCAAACATTGATAAAATATTAAAACAAGTGATCCTAAATAGAGATTGAAGATCCTAAACTGAAATCTGGTTGTTATTGTTCTAATAGCAGGAGTCTTTGTGGAATCCCAGACCTTTTAAATGCAGTCCGTCATCTTCTTGGGAATCCAGCAATAGTATTATTAAAAACACTAACCATGAAATTAGACAGCAGCACCAGTCAAAAAGAGAGTAAGGACACTGTGTCCATATTAGGACATCAACTCATCTGACGCTGTCCTAATATGGACGCCATGTATTTGACATAAGAACCATCCTTTTTGGAGACAGACAATGCTGGAGTCAAATATTTTGTACACCTTTTCAGAATGGACATTCATTTTCTTTCTTCCCATTTCACTGTCTGCATCTAGGGGCCAACATTCAATCAAATGTACAATATGTCACACCCGTGATGTAATAAAAAAACGTAGCTAGTTACTGTGCGTTTTATGTCACATACACATACGACCAGGCGAAGCGCAAGGGCAACCTATTTGATAATACATGAAACGTGCATTTCCAAGGCGCAGAACCAATGTTATTTTATGGCACTTTTTACCGCACTGCCAATAGGATACACAATTTCAACACAAAAAATAGTGAGTGAGGACATTTGACGATGCAGGCTGGTTTGTCAGGGATATCATTAGCTAACCCTAAAAACGACAGAAAACAGAGCTTGTGATAATGCAGTGGCTTGATTGGTGGTGTCTTCGCACCAGCACAAAATGCTCATAAAATAGGGTTATGAAATATCAATATGAAAAAAAAAATGAAAACCCAAATAACTTTATATATACTGGTAATAGGTGCAAACTTGGCAAATCCACAGAGACAAATCTCAAAAAACAACGAAGCAATGACACCTGCAGCGTGAGCTCCTTCACAAAAGTCCACTAGAAAAGATCTTCTCAATAATATTCTCTTCGTGCTTCTACTCTGAAAAGTAGCGACAACGCACAGGCCCTTTCTGTCCTTCCTCAGTCTCCCTCTCTCTCCCCCCATCCTTTTTCAACACCCACTCGTCCGTTCTCCTGTCCCGCGTTCCATTCCCTCGCTCCAGGCGTCGGCCGTCCTTTCCGCCTATGCCTTCTTGCACTTGCCTTTCTTCTCACGTTGCTGGAACTTCCTCAGCCGACGGGCCCATGTGTCTCTCCACTGGATGACCAGGGAGCCCTTATCGGCCACCACTCCAGACTGCCCTGGAGAATCCTCATTGTTACCCAGGAGCAGGTACTTCTTCCCGGTCTTGATCTTTGGACACTTGCACGCCACATCCTTGGCCCTGACCCACAGGAACTGGTCGCCGCGGCGGATGCGGCTCTCGCCCTGCTTGTAGACAGAGATGATGTTGACGGTGAACTTCCACCACTCGCCCGCCTTGTCCGCCTTCAGAATGTGCACCTGGACAGCTGGGGAGGGGAGAGAGAGACTTTAACCGAGGAGTTATTTACAATGTATTTTTGTTATGTCTTTGTGTGCGAATCAATTCTAGCATTAGAATTTCCTGCTCAATGGGATACACAGTACAGTGCTGTTATTCCTATCTCTATCACTGGGGTTCGTGTCTGTATCACAGACTTCAATTACAACCCCATCCATGTCCTCTTGGCACAGGAGAGCAACCCGGTCCTTATCGTCTGCTCCATTCCTTCCTGCTATCCTGACTGTGACCTTGCTCTTTTTCTCTAGACCGACAAGCCATGATCCTAGCAACAGTTGCTATGTCACCCTGGGACAAAATAATTCAGTTTGACCGAGTCAGACATTTCCCATGGAATCCCTTTTCCTTCATGCAAAAACTTTGCCAAGACATCTCTCTCTCATCTCTCTCTCATCTCTCTCTCTCTCTCTCTCTGGCCATTCTGTATGACTAGAGAGAGAGAAAAGTGCGAGTGTATCTCCCACTACAGATGCAGGATCTTAATTTAATCACCCTGTTGCAGGTGAAGTTTCCTGCAACATAGGACATTTAAAACTTGTAGTGTCTTTGAGTTTTAAAAAGGTTTCTACTGTTTGTAATTTAAACTTTGTAATTTCAGATTTGATGTTCCCTTACAATACAAAAATGTCCATTAATTATAATCCACATAGTAATTTACATTTCCTGTTGCTGTAGGATTATTTTCCTGCTGTAGGAGACTGGCTCATATTAAGATCCTACATCTGTAAGTCAAGTATGGGTATCAGACAGACAGTGAAGCAGGCAATACCGACGGCGGGTAGCCTGCTGTCTGTAGCTGAATCCTCTAGCTCTTAGTCCTCTGTGTCCACTGGTCCATATGCGTCTCCAGTCAGCGCTACTGGCTCCACAGACTAGCACCATGAGACGCTGTGATCTCCACTGTCCAAGCGGCATTACAGGACACTGAAAACACCAGAACTGACAAAACCTCAAGAGCAGGGTTCTGTTCTGTTCTATTCTCTTTTTTTTTAAGTGAGGTTGGCTTCTCCATTTGGCGCTGATTCTAGTGGAGTCATCAGCAACTACCTACTCAACCGGCCCAAGTGGACAGGAGACTGGACCTGTAACCAAACCAGACGCTCATCAGAGGCTTGTATCCTCCAAGGGAAATGCTGTCAAGACAAAGTCGTCCGGTAGCAGATCCAGCTCCACGTCCATTATAGATGTCAGGGGATTTGATTTGGGCCGTGATTAAGAGGCAGGGATGGGCTGTTAAGGAGATGGGGTTTTGGGGGAGCGGCTCTGTGATAGTATGATTTATTACGGAGAGGATCAAGGAGTGCGACGTTGACAATATGTTCCATTGTTCGCCAACAGCTCTCAAACGCAGCATAGATCACCTTAAAATGTAACAGCAGTCGTTAAACCAGGGGTCATTCACTTAACCTGAGCGTGAATGTAATGGCTCTCTCAATGGCTCCAAAAGAGACGTGTCCTGCACTGCACTGCAGATTTGACGCCATGCATGGTAGATCACAGGGTTATCAAATAGGGCCCTAGTGTTCTTTTCTGCTAGCATTAGCATGGGCATTGGTTGAACTGGCTGTTGACCTGGTGGTGAACCCTATTGGTGCCCTCTGTCACCCTGTCCTTCCCTGGTGTCACCACTGGAAGGCGCTCTCTGTTTGTGTCTGCACAACAACACAGGGTGAAACCCTGAGAGACCAAACTGTAAATAACTTAACCTATTGTTAAGCCCTGTTCCACTGTCATTTCAGCCCTTTTGTATGGAAACATTGCTGTATCCAAGTGGTTCTCTATGGGGGTTGGAGTGTGTCTGCATGTTATCCAGCATAGGCCCGAGGCACAGCGAGACACTGCACTCCTAATGCTCTCCGCCACACCGGGACCCTCCAGTAAACCTTCCTGAAGTGTAAAGCGCGAGGCGAGTCTTATCCCTGTACAGGACCAGTACAAAGCCCCCCTGAGGTATGGTGAGGCAGGGAGAAAATGGATTAGACCCAGGCCTTGGCAGGGAGGCCGGCCCCAGGGCCCATGGCAGGTTAGGGAGGTCTGCGTAGGGCTTGGGTAATGTTGGAGAGGGCCAGGGGGGAAGCAGAGGAAATTGCCTGTAATTGGACATTGAGGAGAACAGTAAAAGTAAAACAGTGGGGGTTCCATTACTGTCGCCTGCTCTGAAGCCCAGGAGCGTGTACCCTAACCCCACTGTGGACCATTACACACACACACACCATGCCTTCCCTGAGGCATGCTGGGGTGGTGCTGGGATCACTCATCAATACCAGCAGGTCCCCTCTACACACTCCTCCTCCGATGCCTGCCAGACCTGCCCGCCGGTGAAAGACTAGGACGGGGGTAGAGGACACTCCCTGTGTTGTTGAGCTGCGCTCTCAACACTGCTGAGTCTGAGCTACGGTGAGACACACTATGATGTCTTGATGACATGCACCTGGGGTGCACCTGGGTAGGGTCCCACCTCATTCCCCATCTCCTCTCCCCTATGGGTCTTCAGTGGGCACTGACAAGCTCTGACTCATAGACAGACTTATTTTCAGTGTATAAGGGTAAGAGTTTGTACAGCTGACGACCACAACACATCACTGGGCTTCCCCAGGACAGGGTGCGTGTCCCTACGGGGGGGTCTATTGACTCTTGCGCGGGCCTGAGAGGAGAAACATGGCCCCGTTACACTCCATTGGAGGTGCATGTTCCAAATCCTCCACCGAGGGCTCCTAATGCCTGACTCACTGCAGACCCTAACTAATACACCTCCTTCACACATGAGCTCCACTGCCGGGGATCAATGATCCACAGAGCTTTTGTTTTTTACCACTCATTAAACCTGCTCGCCTACAAATGGCTACAAACTAGATACTGTGGTGCAGAACTAGATACTGTGGTGCAGAACTAGATACTGTGGTGCAGAACTAGATACTGTGGTGCAGAACTAGATACTGTGGTGCAGAACTAGATACTGTGGTGCAGAACTAGATACTGTGGTGCAGAACTAGATACTGTGGTGCAGAACTAGATACTGTGGTGCAGAACTAGATACTGTGGTGCAGAACTAGATACTGTGGTGCAGAACTAGATACTGTGGTGCAGAACTAGATACTGTGGTGCAGAACTAGATACTGTGGTGCAGAACTAGATACTGTGGTGCAGAACGTTTCCTTATTTTTGTATGTTTTATTTATTTCACCTTTATTTAACCAGGTAGGCTAGTTGAGAACAGGTTCTCATTTACAACTGTGACCTGGCCAAGATAAAGCATAGCAGTGTGAACAGACAACACAGAGTTACACATGGAGTGAACAATTAACAAGTCAATAACACAGTAGAAAAGA